>NC_040024.1:630788-755788 GCF_000972845.2 Larimichthys crocea | reverse complement strand
ACCCTAGTGACATCACCAGTAGGTTTACAAAGAGCAATTTAGCATGCCATATAAAAACTTTTTTTACGCATTCATTTGGAGTTGTGTTTGTGTCCTTTTAGCTCGGTTTTCATCTCCAACTTCAACTAGAGCTATAAAAGCTCCACTGTGTTCAGCAGCTAGTTGCTCACTTGCCTGCTGTAGCCGGAAAGAAAGTTGAGGAGTGAGCAAACATCAAAACAATGAGCTGAGAGAGGTCGCATTTGTTGTAAATATAAAAATATTGATTGATGATTGATGGTATAAAACTGACTCGTCAGGGTTGTCTGGTGGACAGACCACGTTAATCATGACGCTGTATTTTTTCACTTTAAGAGGCACTTAGAGACCTAATCCGTGGTTTAGGTGAGACGGTGAAGAGAGGACAGACGGAGGGAGAGTGAGTGGAAATAATGGGAGCCCGTAGGGATGTGTGATGGACATATTTTATGGAGTGGATGAGAAAGACAGAAGAAGAGTGAGACAAAGGCTCTCCTGTGTATCAACCTCGCTGAACTGAACTTCAAGAACTGACTACACACACACACACACACACACACGCACACCAACAAGCAGCTCACACTTCCTCAGACAGTGACTCACAACACCGGGGGTTCATCTGTTAAATTCCTTGACATCTTCTGCCTTTACACACACACACACACACACAGTGAACCTCCCCCCTCCATTATACTAATGCTTTTCTTTTACCGTACCTGCCCTGCAGCACAGTCTGGATGGTATATGACATCTTAATGGAGAAGAACTCTCCCAAACCACCACTCACTCACTACACACACACACACACACACACACACACACCTCTCGTACACTTGAACCAATGTTGACTCAGACATTCTTCAACACCTGAAGCTAAGCCTATTTATCTTCACACAGTGAAAGGCTAACGCTTACTTTAATTTGAAACATATTTCATCCTTTAAAAGAGTCTCTGGATGAATATTTGGATTCCATAAGACAGATCGAAAAAATAATACACAGATATCTTTGTTTCTCCTGTATGCAGTCATAAACCTGACTAAATCCCTCCATAATCCCGGGCTGGAGCCTAACTGAAGCTGTAATGTGAAGTTAGAAAGATCCAGATGTTTTAATGAGTGAGCTGTTTTCACCTGTTATTAATGGAACCCAACACTGATTACATTTATAGACAGTCGATGAACCAAATCATTTCAGCAATGAGCACGTATCACCAACAATGACCTGAAAATCAACCCAAGAAAAGACAAAGATCTTCCCTGTTTGATCATTTTTTCATAACTCAGTCGCTTCATCTACAAATGTTCCCATAGTTGATGTATTCAAATGGTTTTGACCATCCAAAACAATTGTTAACTTGTTCTTTGGAAACCTACAAGTGATGTTACTAGGGTTGCAAAGAGGTGGAAAGTTTCCAGTAAATTTCCATGGGAAGTTAAGCTGGGCAATTTGGGAAATATTCGAAATCAGAATATCCATTGAATAGAATAGAATATAATATCTTTATTTGTCATTATTTAAGTGCAATACTCAGTGCAGGAGTACAAAACAAATGTAAACTATCGCCTGCCTGAGGGTAACAGTTCGAATGCAGTGTGGCCAGGGTGGGATGAGTCCTTGATAATGGTCTGGGCTTTTGTACAGTTCTTCCAGTGAGGGGGGGGAGCAGCCAATGATTTTTTGGGTGGTGTTGATGACCCTTTGGGACGCTTTCCTTTCTGCTGCCATGCAGCTGGCAAACCGTACACAAATGCAGTAGGTCAGGATGCTTTCTATGAAGCATTGGTAGAAGGACACAAGCAGCCTTTGGGAGAGGCGGTTCTTCCTGACGATCCTCAGGAAGTAGAGTCTCTGCTGTGCTCTCTTTATGAGCTCTCTGGTGTTAGCACTCCAGCTGAGGTCCCCCTGTATGTGCAGAGACCCCCTACACACTCTCCCCCGCTGATGACAAGAGGCTGAAAGTCTGTTTTGTTTTTCCTGAATTATGGAATTATGAAATTTTGAAAATCCCCCAAAATTCAGAGAAAATCAGAAAATTCTGACATTTGTGAAGCAACCGTTTAACGGACTGCTTGTGTAACCAATGTGATGGTCAGCGACTGGCAGTTGGATGATACTGTACGTGATGAGCTGGACTGCTGCATAAATCTAAAACCTAATGTCTAACATTTAACCCCACCAGGCACGTCTCCTTCACATTGCACAGGGTGTTTTATTTTGAAAATCGACTGAATTCTTTGACCTCTGATTGACGCCGGTCTCCTCCAGAGGACACGGAACACGCCGCATGAGAGTCTGGTGGAACTGAGCCATAAGATGCACACGATAAAGATTTTACAAGCAAGATTTGATAACTAATCGATGAATGACTATATCAGCACTACTCAAACACTGGCTGATTCTCTCTTCAAGCTTCTGCACACTGCACGGACAGACATGTGATCTCTGTACGAGAGCACACAGAGTCGCTGAGTGCCGGCTTGTAACCGTAGAACAGAGTTTCTTATCTCTCTGAAACCTTGTGGGGTTTCTGTCCTGTTGGAGCCGTGCAGGATCACAGCGAGGGGCAAGTGCCAACACACTCCGAGAGAGAAAAAAAAAAAACCTCAGTCCAGCAGTTGACTGAACTACAAAGGCCTACTCTGTGTGTGTTGGTCTCACTCTTCTCATCTTGTTACATGCTTTTCACTCCCTCGTCTCTCAGCTTTTAGGATCCCGTTCTATCATGCTTTTGTTGCCTGAGGGGTAAATAGGGGCTGGAGGTAAGTGTAGAGCCTGGGGATGTGTGTGTGTGTGTGTGTGTGTGTGTGTGTGTGTGTGTGTGTATGTACTTACATGTCAGTTGACACAGGTAGCTTTGATACTTTGAAGACTGCATATGTACATAGATGTGTGTGTTTGGGTTCTTTAAAGGTATTTTAAAAATGTGTGTGTTTGCAGCAGAGATGCAGAGTTAGCAACACACACACACACACACACATACACACACACACACATCCTGATCCTTTTCCGCAACCATAACACAGCTCAGAGAGCCCTCATGTTGAAGTGTCAGTGAGATGTTAGTGGACGGGAAACGTCACGGCTCTGCTGACAACCTGTTGTTTCGGTTTAACCGCACACTTCCACTCAGGACTTCCTTCCTTCCTCCCGTGTGTCAAGATCCAGCACGAACATATTCAATCCAGAAACCACTTCAAGGTCCAGTACTATCCAGTTCATGTAAACTGGTGACAGACTCACTCACTGCTGTCATGATGTCTCTGTGCACCAGTCATAATCAGATGACAGTTTGCTTCAAACCCCACCAGGAGCATTTCACACGCTCAGATTTGGAAATTTTTTTCTGGTTTATGTGCTTCTAAAATATGTAAATATGCTATGTAGTCATTTTTTCCCTTTTGCACAGGGTGTTTTATTTTGAAAGTCATTCTCAGTGCTGTGTCTGAGCTGCTTTGTGCAGATTGATGGGAGCCAAGCAAGAGACCCTCTTCAGGGACTCTGTTGGTCGGGTTTGAAACATTGACTAGAACGGCCTTGAACTGCCAGGAACAGGGACATTACACTGTGTTTTAGTTCATTCAACGTTAACCTTTTAGTTGTGAAGATTACCTTAGTATCATAAACTTTTGTTTGCCTCAGAGCTTCTATTTTCTGCCATGAATCCAAAAGCCAATGAAAGAATCCCGTTGGCTTTTTGCCGAGGTACCAGAGTGATGCTAACTTCCAGGTTGGCCTACAAAACCGTCATCCCTGCAGCTAATCTAACACTCAGGTTCCCACAATACTTGTCGGCATTGTTGTTGTAGCTATATTTCATGTGTAAAGCTAGCAAGCATGCATCTTAAACTACAACTTGTTATTTTTTCACATTTCTGCTTTTGTACAGATTAAACAAGCTAGAGACAGGCTAGCTGTTTCCCCCCACTTCCAGTCTTGATGCTAAGCTAGGCTAAAAACCTCCTGGTTTTAGCTCCATAACACACATAGGGATCTTGCCAATTCACTTTCAGAAAGAAAGCCAATTACAGAGTGCTCTGATTGGTCAATGATATGATATGATACGCAGCACCACCTATTGAAACCCAAACAGACTCTCGTCACATTGAAAAATGGCTGTTGGTTAATAAACTGTCACAGCTCGTCAGGTAAGTAGACGTTTCAGTTTGAGGACACAAAGACTCTGTGAGAGCAGGTGAAGAAAAGGGAATGATGGTTTGCTGAACTTGTATCGACAGAGGTCGAGCCATGCAAACACATTAGCCGCCGTGAGCTGCAGATGCCGAACCGTGTCCTGACTTGAAGTTCAGCAACCTCGGCTTCGTCGCACAGGCATTGCAATCACACATTTCTGTCTGTCTCTCCTCACAAGCACCGACAGGCAGAAAGAGCGAGGCAGGCAGGCAGGCAGACAAGTCTTCTGCTAAATCACTTCAGAGCAAAACACCCTGTTTAACTTATTACGGAGCCATAACGTGTCATTATCAAGCCCACTGTCCTATAAGGGACATCATCAGGACATGATTTACGCCATTTTCTAACCTAAATGTGGGAGACCGAGACACGCCACTCATGACAACTATTTCCATCAACACACACACACATTTCTCTGGTGCCATATTGGAGTCGGGGCTGGACAATCAACACTGTCGTCACAGAGCCTGATTTATTGTGTAAATTCAGTGTATTTGCATGTTTGTGCACATAAGAACACAATGAAACTGTAAGTGTGTCAATGTAAAACACAAGCTGCGAGGTAAGCAGGACACAACGATTATCTTCAGTAGTGATTCATGTGTTGATCATTTTCAGTTTTCAGTTTCAGGTCCATAAAATGAAAAATGTTTCCCAAAGTTCACGGTGACCCAAAGATATTCTGTTTACTGTCATGGGAGTGAAAAGAACAAAAAGATATTTACAACTGAGAAGAATTCCACCCAAAATGATTAATTATCAAAATAGTTGGCAATTAAAGACTGCAGGTCAAACACACGCAAGGAAAGGTTAGTGCACACGCGGAAAACACGCACACCACCACTAAATATTTCAGCTTTTTTTTCCTAATTTATGATTTCTGACTATGAGTCCTGACCTGCAGGCAAACACCTGGACCTGAGACAGCAGAGAGAGAGAGAGAGAGAGAGAGAGGAGGAGGAAAGTAGGCTGGGAATGTAGGCTTAAAGAGAGATACAGGCACTGTATGAAGGAGGGGAGGGAGGAAAATAAGGAGACAAAAGGAAAGCTGAGGAGTTAAGAGGAAGAGCGAACAAGGGAAGACAAAGACAGAGTGAGGGGGAGCCGACAAAGGGAGAGCGATGAACAGAAGGGAGGACAAAGGGAAGGTGAGGGGAGAGGAGAACCAGAGAGACACAGCCAGCTAAATATAAACGCTGAGTCATAGCCGTTATTTACCGTAACTCGTCATGGCTACAACTTATGACAGAGAATATCAAAGATGGTTATGATTATTCCTGCAGGCAGCAGTTTCATACTGGTAACAGGGGGGTATAACTGAACAGGGGGTCTGAGTATTAAATTTAAGTTCTCACTGTTACCATGGCGTCTCAACACACACACACACACTAACACACACACACACACACACACACACACACACACACACACACACACACACACACAAAGACTGGACCCAGATGTCCAACAGTGATGTCACCAGCAGGACCAACAGTATTGACAGGGCTGGAAAAATGGAGCCAGCTGCTCAGAGGACTCATAGCCTGAGTGTGGAAATGTAAATAAATACACGCTGGAGTGTTGATATGTCCAATTGAACATGTTTATGTCATGATGCCTTTTTCTTGTGAAATATTTAATAGATGATGGAGCCCAACAAACAAAAATCTCATCGTCCACCCAATTTTCTGTGTATTTCTCTAGAATGAACGGAACATGACGTCTTTGGTCACGTGTTTAAAGGAGCAGTGTGTAGGGTTTAGTGACATCTAGAGGTGTAGTTGTGGATTGCAGCCGTCTCCACTTGCCTTTCCAGCTGTCTCCAAGTGTAAAACTATGATGGCTGCGAACTGAGTAAAAAACATGGTACGCCATAGAGCTGGTGAGCATATGAATATAAACAGATGTGTTGACATGATATAAAAACTTTGATCATTAGTGTGTTCTGTTGTTGACTGTGGAGCTGCGTTCACACAGCTTTCTCTAACTGAGTTACTGTTACTGATTAACCGTCCATTTTTGCCATTACATGCTATGTTAATAAATGAGTGGACAGGAGGGTGAGCGACCATACTCAGTGTGATGACAGGTGGACAATATTCATTTATCATTTCAATTCTGACGTTAATAAAAAATATCTCAGATGCGTGTTTTGTAGTCCATCCTCTGAACTTTGTAGTTTTACTGCAGATCACGTCAATAACAACCGTCTTCCATGACGATGTAGTCTAAGTGTAAGTGCAGTAGGATTCTCTGAACACCGCGGTCACACCTTATGAATTCTGTCCTTCCTTGACAACTCATGACATTTTCAATCGAGGTCGAGGAAAAGTGCTTGAGAAAGACAAGAGCAACGTAAACGTTAATAGACTTTGCATTACTCATAATAAGTCATGTTTAAAAATGAACATGATCTTGATTTGTATCAACTTCATGCTCATCAATTTATTCTTTGTTATCCGACTACAGATGTGAAACAACATTGCCATTTAAAAAAAAAGAAAATAATTGTGACAATGAAAACAAAATTCACAGTGCATTTGTAAGTAACTTTTATTGTTCATTTCTCCATTTTTAAAATGTCAGTATTGGCCCCCGGGCATCTTCACATTGTCCAATCTGGCCCTCTTTAAAAGAAGTTTGGACAGCCCTGCTCTGTCTCATTTCTGCCATACTGTGTAAACAGAGAGCAGTAAGTCTGACACACTGGACCTTTAATGGAAGTCAAAATGAAATCACTGTTGGATGGCTTTAGGGTTATGGATGGCATATAAATACACCAGAACTTTGATGTGTTATTTAAGGCTGCTACAGATGACCGCATTTTATGAGTTTTGGTAATAATAATAAACATTATATTAACATTGTGAAACGGTTGCAGTTTGGTTAGGTTTAGGTTTGTAAAAAGCAGTGGTCAGTTAGAAAGGCGTTACATAAAGGTCCATTTTCGTTACCTCATTTTCTTTCTCCGTGACATTCACAAACTAAATGACACAGGCTCCCTGTAGACAGTGGCATGAATCGACATGTGAAAAGCAAAACACAGAAACCGACTTCACAGACTGATGTTTATATGCCGTTTGGTGACACCAGGCTGCAGGAGGTTGTTGTGGTTACTCCGTTCTGGTAGCCACATGCTCGCAGTTTTTGTATTTAGGTGTGTAAATACCACTGACAGTGTGAAGAACGGACGTATATGTGATGTCACCCACAGGTTTCTGAAGAGATGTTTTGAAGCTCAGTGTGGTGGCTCTGATCCGCGCCATGTTAGATGTACTGCCTCTTCCACCCAGCGGCCAATCTAAAAAGCTTCAAGGACGTCGATCTGCAGACCTAAGGCGGGCTGAATGAAGCCTGGCTGCTCAAACAAACCATCTGTGATAGTACTAACCTGTCAATCTAGCAGCTACACTCTTAATTCTGCATAACTTTAAGCCTTAATATATATGAACAGGTGAGTTGTATATAAATTCACCCTCAGTACAGTTGTCACGAACGGGGAAATTAGCTACAGAGACCAAAACAGTTTTTTGTACCAGGCTGTAAACATGTTTATTTCTGCTGTGAAGTTGGACATTTGAACATGGAGACTTATGGAGACTGACTCACTTCTGGAGCCAGCCTCAAGTGGATGTTTGTGGAACTGCAGCTTGTGGCTTCACTCCACAGCCACAGAAGCTGCCACTTAAATACTAAATGAATCCTTACTGTATATCAACACTGTGAATCGGTTCATCACAGCAGTCTTTGTCCCCTCTACACTCACACCCTCCATATGCTGTAGCTTGACCTATTCACGCCTCTAAAACAAAAATTATCACTGAAAATGACTTTCTGCTTGAACTGCACACACCTCAATGACATAGATAAACTGTAACGATGTTCGTGCCGCTAATGAACACCAAGACAAAAAGAAGTAAACAACTGTAACAGAGCTTGTTGTCTCCTGCTGCTGACGGTATAAACACTAACAACACAGTAACCTCCATGGGTATCAACATGTTTATTATTGTTTATGTTGTGCAAACTCTGAAGGGCTTGAATAAAATATTCCAGCATTGATCTACACAACAACTGATCCCATTTCACTCCTGTAGAGGATGGGAAGAAAACATCATGAAATACTACTAATAAACAGTGGATTCAAAGTGGAGTCCAACCCGCTCTTTGTTTACTGTGTGGCTCTGTGTTCCACTCTGCTCGCTGTCTGAAGGTTACATTGTTGGCTCACAGCACCGTCCTTTCTACACGCCAGCAGGATGTATACAATTTGTCTGCCTGCCATTGTCCATTGTCACGTAGAGAATGTGGTGTGGTGAACGCTGGCCAGGACTTCCAAGCAAACCGAGGAAATACCAAGCTTCAGGCACACACACACACACACACACACACACACACACACATTTAAAATAAAAAACAAAAGACTATGAGTATAAAGAGTTCTTGGAATTTAAACTGAGGACAGAGTCAGGTCAGCTAAGGTAAGAAGAGTGCAGGCAACGGTACGTGAACTGAGCAAACAGTAGTGCAGTACAGCAATACTACAACCCTCAGACTGTAGGGCTGGGTATCAAACCTTAATGCCATTTAGGGAATGATCAAATGTGTTAGAATGAATATAGAAAACTTATTCATCCAACTTATTTCATGTGTTGGTCAATCGTATTGTTATTATTTGTGTAATATTATCTGTTTTTCTGATACGTCAAACTTGTTCGTCTACACTGCTGGAAACCTGCGACGAGAAGTCGTAGACCGATAGTCGAGAAGAAACGTGGCTTCATTTCACGAAGAAAGATGACTACTGTACAGCGTCAGCCGTCATGTCTGTCAAATGTTCATTTCAAATCTGCCAGCAATCTGCTGAAACATCTTTCTACTCAACCGTGCCACAGATTGGAGGAATGTCATGTATGTATGTGACCGCTCCCCACCCAGCCGATGTTTTCTTTGCCACAGCTCGCCTTTTTTTCCACTCAGAGAATTGTTTAGAAATCAACAAGGGAACCAAGAATCAGGATAATTAGCTGAATGAATATATCAATAAGATCTTATCAATTTTAATTCACTTCACCTTCACACTTCCCCACAATGCTGCGTGGATTGTCTGTTTCAGAAAGTTCTACCGGCTCTTGACGCTATCCCTGCCCGATGCTGTTAGACAATAGACCTTCACTCTTCACTGATACGTCCTGATTTAATATCGGAACACTTCATATCAACCCAATGTCTACACGAAGTCCCGTGTGTTAATTCCCAATGATTCCATTAGCCCAGAGACAGATAATGATGCTAAAGCCGCTTCCAGTACCGCGATGCTTTGATCCTCTCAACAGTTCCAGCCTAATTACCCTGAAGCTCACGCTGTCCGTCCTGTTGCTCTATTGTGTTTGATTCATTGGATTTGTCCCACACCATTGAGCTGCTGGAACGCCCCCCCCCCCATCTACAGTCTGTTGCATGAAACCAGGGTGGGGGACGTGGGGTCTGGCAACCCTTAACAAAGTGTCTCATCATCCTTAAAATGAAGATGTCCAAAATCGTTCCACGGATAAATAGACTCATGTGTTACTCTATCGGAGCCTGATAAATCACTTTCTGACGACGCCTTTGATTTGATTTCAAACCACTTTATTATTCTGAAATATATTATGAAACTTTGAAATGAACCCTGGAGAAATGAATCATGTCCATCAAACTGCTTCCTTTACCCCTTTTCGCCTCTCAATAAAGACCTTGGAAGCTCCCGTCTGGAGGTCACATGACGGGGAGTTGACAGAGCTTCAGGCTCCCAGCTGGTCTACCCCATCCTCCACCTCCATCCTCCTCCACCTCCATCCTCCTCCTCCTCCTTCCTCCTGCTGCTGCTGATGCTGAGAGCAGCCTGCAGCCTCCAGCCTGGGGCATCGCACACACCCTCAGTCTGCCAATTAATCACACCCCCCTCTCTCCTTTCCTCCTTTCCTCTCCTTACCACATGGTCCTTTGTACCCCGCCTGGTCCCATTCACAACACTGACCTTTCTGTATACTGCGATACGTCACGATAATAGAATTTTTAGTCAGCTGCATATATGAAGGCTTTATATATGTCATCAATTCTCATTAAAAAAACAAAAAAAACAAACAGGTATTGTTATTATAGCTCATGAAGGATGCTATGGAGGAACTACAGCAGGCTAGAAACAGGCTAAAATGATAATATTAGAACATTATATCACAATGACAACAACAAATACTAATAAAGACACTGTAAAAGTCACAATAAATAATATAAAGACCCTGTGACGACCTTTAATAAATATTATAGGGCTTTTAATGAGGCTAATAAAAATACCAAAGTATGCAAAGTCGGCTTTAAACCGCGGTACGTCTCAAGAAAGACGTTAAATGTTACTACGTAATAACTTACATAAAGACTGATATAAAAAAAATAATAAAAAAAATTCGACATGGGATAAAAGCCAACACACACACACACACACACACACACACACACACACACACACACACACACACACACACACACAAGCCAAGTGACAACAAACCAAGCCAACAGCGAGTAAGTGGTGAATGAAAGTGTCCCCACGCACAGAGTCAGAAAGCAGAGAGCGGCTCACCTTTGTCGTCTTTCTCCTTCTCCATCTTTAAACAAACACTTCTCCTCTGGACCGGTGACAATAGAGGAACAGGGCGGATGCTCACGTCCAACCACACCCATCCAGCGGTGACTGACAGCACGGTGGGCCAGTCGTATGTAGGCTTCGTTACGAGAGGCGGGTCTTGTGTGGTGGGACAGTTAAAGCTCGGTGTTGTTTGTCAGGAGGTGAAGTACAGGCTCAGGCTGATAAACACAGAGGATGTTTGTCTATAGGCTAATGAAGAGATGGGAAATAATACAATAAAATTTTATCTATAGTATATAATTAATATATCTATTTTTAGAAAAAAAACTACTTCAGAGTATTATATTTATTATTAACATAAAAGAAGAACTGTAATGTTCATGTTGACATGTAACAAAATCATTTTAGTTCAATATAACACTAACTTATCTCATTACACTTCCCATACAGAGCAGGTCTAAACCGTATTCTTTACAGACTCAACACCTCCCACCACGAGCAAGCCCCTTGTTGATGATGGCAAGGAAAAACTTCCTCTTAACAGACAGAAACCCTGAGCAGAACTAGGCTCAGACAGAGTTTGAATTTTCACTGAAATCTATATGTTTTGTTAGAAAATGATGGTGTGCTCTATAATGGAAAACACAAAGTATACGTTCTTATTTCACAGAAATAACCCGGTATCCTTATATTTTTTAAATTTTAAATGTGTAAAAGTAGATCCTTATGAGTGAGTGAAATTTTATTTTCAGTTTAATTGGCTAAACAAGCAATTTTGCACTGCACTTCCATAAAATCAGGACACAGGACATTTAAAAAAGAATGGTCGATATTGTGACTTTTAGTAGCTACAATATACTACCAATGAGTCACATTCAGACAAGTGTTTTCAAATAAACATAATGCCATCAGTATTTTTTTTTTCAACTATACAGGGAAACCTACTAAACTTACTTACAAAGCTGCAAAATATTTATGTCTTTTAACAACATTTTATTTATTTTACTCTACACTATCCCCTGGTAGCTACTATAGCTGGTAAATGTTATACTGGTTATGACTTGAAGCTCAAGACAGGACGTACAATCTTTCCTTAACCTCAACCAAAGGTTAGGAGACTCAAACTACATGATGCTCATTGCCTATGGATTTATTCTCAATATGGTGGAAACCCCTGGAGCTCCCCTTAGGTATACAGTGCATCCAGATTTAACTGGATAAAACATTCAGTATTACTGGAAATGTTGTTAAAAGGATTAGAGGGGAGGATATGACACATAGGAGTCAACATGAATTCAACATTTATTACATCACATATTTCTTTGCAAATCTGCAAACAGCCAAACAGGAAACAAGTCAGACAATGAGTTTCATCCTTAATAAACTATCATCTATTAGACCTCTGATTTGTTTTTAAATACAGAGACATGAGGCACTGGACATTCATTCTTCTGCACTCTGTGTCTATGGCGACTTGAATGCAAGAAAATCCCTCTGTCCTTGGAGAAAGATACAAGAAGCAAACAATGGGGATAAATATTGTTCCTCAACACGAAGCTTACACCACAGGATCTAAACAATGTGTGAAAGTCATCTCTGTTGTTTTCTCAGAGTCTGTTTGACTAAAAAGATGAAAGGTCTTACTGCTTGTGTAATCCAATCTGGGTGAGTTTCCCTCCACTCCCTACCCTGACGTAGCATCACTTTGATTACATTCACACTGTAGGTTTCATGCTCAATTTGAGGTTACTGCTCATAGACGCACTTGTTGGATGACTGTTCATATCTTTCTTGGAAGCAGCTCATACCCGATATCTAATACCCCCACAAGAGATTACGCAAACGAGAAAGATCTGTCATCCTTTAAAGTTTTGCAACACTCAGATCCAGTTCACCAGAGTCATCTTTAACATGGATGATGCATCATCACTTCTCACATCATGCTTGATATAGAATAGATCCAATCCATGAACTATCTATAGTAGATAGCTAATTTTGAAATGAGTAGTGGGGAACGTGTGATTTGCTGGTGATGGGGGGACTGGTACTAAGACTAGACAGTCAAACAATTACACATGTTGTGAAAAGCCAATAGTTTTAGTTACATTGGAGGTGCAACAAAAGCTATAATTCATATATAACAAATGATAATATGAAATAAATGTGATGATATGAGAGAGAGTCACAGAGGTGAACCTACACAGAACTATCAGCAGACAGACAGACAGAAACTATAAATTAAGAACCAGATATCTCCTTCAACAGTTGGTGGAGACCAAAGGTAGAGCTAAAAGTAGAGCGAATTTTGGACTTCATCAGTTGGACACCAACACGACTCGCCATACGTGTTCACATGTTGTATTTGCTGCCTCCAAGTTGTGCTACCGCTCCAAAGAAGTTAGATGAATGTGGGGCTTTGTTTACAACCTGGTTGTCTGACTGCTTGCATTTCTTCACTCGTCTCACTTCTTTTTAGCTATGTCACCATGTTCTGCAATATACTTATGTGAGTGTAAAGTCATCATAACAGCAGACATATCAGAGCTATGAAAATAGCTCTGCAAACCATTTAAAAAAGGACCAGTGTGTCAAACTTAGGGTTCAGACAGATTTGTAGAATATGGCAGAAATGTAATATATCTTTTGATTAGTATATAGTACTGTAATTAAGTGTAAAATACCTTTTACATCTAGTTTGTCATGTTAAACCATGTTTCTACAGCTGACCAGGACAAACAAAACACTGGCTCTAGATTGGGCGTTTCGTTTAGTTTCTCCTTTAGGAACAGGAGGGCAAGTGGAGGGGGCCACAAACGTATCACCAGATGCCTACTAAATGCCACACACTGATCCTTTAAATCAAATTTGAAATCATGTGGTGTGAAAGGAGCAACTTCTGGAATTTCTCTCAGGTTTTGATTGAATTTAAGAATATCTCCTGACACAAAAAAATCTTTCAAAATTGACATTTTGACCCTTTCTGTTGCAGTGCAAAGATGGCGTAAGATGCTTTCACTGGTCTTGGTTGAAGTTAGATTTCGGAAAACTCTAATTTGGGCAATTTCTCATGGTAGAAGCTGCCCTTTACAACACTGGCTTATGCTAATAAGTTTGTACAGCTGTATAAATTTGACACTGACTCATCCTGGCAGGCGTTTCTATTCATCCTCTTTTCTTCAGTTTCTTCTCCAGCTTTAGTCGAGCTTTTCCAGCTATTTCACAATTGGAACACGATTAAGAAGCTTGTTCTTCCTTGCATCTTATAAAAGCATCCACACACACATGTATTACACACACTATTTAGATAGATTTAGATAGATTTTTGACATTCATTTAACAAACTCAAGCAATCCAATCCATAGTGACTCTGTAGTTTGGATAAAGCACTTTAATAGCAGATGAATATTAGAAAGAGGACATGACGCTTTATGACAACAGTTAGTGTGTTACTTACAGGAGCAAAAAAAAAAATCGATTTGACACTCAGATTAAACTCAAAATTTGATATGTTTCTCTTCAAAAGCTCTCTTCTCGGTGATGCTACTCATTCAACACTACACCCTTAAGATTTCAAAATAAAATCCCTTCCTTAATATCGCAATTAAATAAATATCTAACACAAGCTAATGTAAGCAGCTGACCCGGGCATCTCATTTGACACAATTTAACCAGAAAATAATCAATCACTCAAACCACATCGATGATAATTGTTTTCATACATTTCTAATCTGAGGTCAGTGGACAAACCCCATTTTCCCACCCTCATGCATGCCTGAAGAGTTATACACCATGGCTTGAATACAGACAAATATATCTGGTATATGTTCAGTATATGTTCACATACATCTTACAGTATGTTAGTTGGCGAGTTGAGCGGTTTGCGGTCCAGAAATCATCAAGCAAAGCTGACGGACTTCAGCTTAAAATGTGGAGCTTTTACTGTACGCAACGATGCTTTCAAACAACAAACATATAAAGAGTTAAATCTCTATCTGAGAAGATATAACACAGTTAGAGTATTGAGTTTTAAATCAAGCAAGACCCCACATGTTATGCTTAAGTGCTGCTGCAGGTCTGTGAAGCTTAACGAAGTCAGCATGGGCTTTTTTTTTTTTCTGGTAACAAAATCATGATTTCTCTCAGCTGCGTCTCATGACTGGTTTAATGATCCTTTCCAGAAGTCAAAAATAGCTTATAAAAATAATTTCTTTTGTTTTGTTTGTTTTATTCTCATGTGAATGCGTGTCACTCTGGCAATGCTGCAATGTTTGACACCTTTGCACACCCTGAAGCCTTCTGCACTGTATGTTTTTTGCAAGGCCCCTCCTCAGGCCTCCTCCTTTTTTTTTTTTAACCTCAACCCTCTATCTGTGATTCACTGCCATACTGTGGCCCCAGCCAGCCCTGGCTCTCCTATCTGCACTGATTTACGAGATGCTTGTGTAAGATATGGGACCGCATTCAAACATATCAGGGCACGCATATCAAAACTACCCAGCCATTCTTTCCCAACAACTCTGATTGAAAAGAACATGAAGGAAAATCAAAAACAAACGTGTATGATAAGGTGCTTTTTGAGTAAAAGATCAGTGAGGAGTCATCTGTTATTTCTGTCTTTGGCCTTGACATGCTTGAACAGTGACCATGTACAAGTCTGCAGTCTCTTCACTGCTAAAGTAATGGCAAAGGTGTAAAAATGAACTGCCTTGGTGATGTAACAGTCACTTAGTGCAGGGAAGGAAACTGAAAAAGATGGAGAGACAGCAAGAGAGTAAAGGCAGAGCAGCAAACGGATGATATATCGAGACAAGTGAGACGATAAACCCTTGCAAAGTGAAAACAACCTAGCTGCTGATGAAAAACCTGCGATAGAAACGGGGAGATTAGTCAAGATTGACAGAGTAGAAGAAGGCGCACATAAAACAGTCAGAACCACAGAAACCTGGAGGAAGGCCTGCACAAGAATTAGAAAAAGCTGTTATTTCTGCCAGGGTGTCTGAAAGCGTCGAGGTGGGGCGGGAGGGGGTAGGATGCAGAAACCACATGGGAGGGGAGGAGCATCAACACAGGCCATGCAAACTCAGCTCCTCATCCTCTTCTGTTAGGTTGTCAGTCAAACATTCGGGCCACATCGCATACAAAAAGCTATAGATGCTGCCTCAACATCATGAAAATGTTCCCGCACGGGGCGCCACTCCGCAGCATCACAGGCAGATGGCATGGCGTTTTACAGGTGGAAAGTAAGGGTATCATGGCGGTGCATATATAGATATTTCAGATGGGTTGGTTTTCTTTTCCGCTTCCTCCCAGATAGGATGGATGCTTGTTGAGATGTTGCTTCATCTTTTCTGTCTAGAAAAGGCGTGCCGCCTTCTTCATGTCATTCTTCTTCCAGAGGGCCAGACGGTCGAACTGCTCCAGGGTCATGCCGAAAACCCGTTGGAAGTCCTCAGGAGAAAGGTGTCTCTGGAAAAGCAAAACAGAAGCAGGAAAAGTATATTTACTTAAAGCAAAAGACCAACATTGTACATGAAGTAGGTCAAAATTTTAGTCAGTAATAATCATTATCAGAGCTTTAAACGACCTACAGATGGAACATGGGGTCTCTCGAAAAGGTGTTGCTCCACCCCAAGCCTCCACAGCTTCAATGCTCTATAGATTCGCATAGATCCTGTCAACTCCACTGGAACAGTATTGCTCCAGAAGATAATCCGTCATTTTGTGTTCTGTTGTGTTCTTATTCCACCAACACTCAACAATGGTGTCCTTTCACCATGAAGGTTTCTTCTCTCTAAACTCAACTAAGAAGCAGTTTGCTCAACTTAAAAATTGCACTTCTGGTGGCTTTGTTATACTAGACCCTGATCATAAAAATGTTCACATTGGTCATTTTTCTTTTATGACAACCTAGATCTTAGAAGAAAAAGTTAATGAAATGATTGGCCATAACAGCAAAATCCCGTAAGTACACTGAATTGAGCAATTTATGAGATTTGCTGCGTGTAAATTCGTGTAAAGTACTTGCACAGCGGCTAACCTTGGTAGCAAAGAGGTTCGGTCATGGAAAAATGGATAAAAAGAAAATTTGAGTTGCGGTTATATTATATATTCAGATTTGGAAGTTGGACTTGGTTCTGTCTGATTCTGAAAACAACAGCACGGAATTTGCTCTACGCATTGCACTAGCACTAGCGTTTTTGTTTCTCTGGGTTTTACTCTACTGAACTACAAGTTCTACTGGGACAGGAACAGAAAAACAAATGGTTCTTTGGCCCAGTTTATCAAAACTTTTACCTGAACCACTGAGATTATTGTTGCTTCCAGGCCAGCTGGACTTTTCTCACCCACTTGTTCTGTACGGGGAAATCAGTAGCAGCGTCATACTTTCAGATTGGACTTGCACAAAAGACATTCGTCCAATCCTAAGATCATGTTTAGGTTCACCACATAAGGAGGCGTTACATTGCCTTCTCTGTTGAGGTTTACCAACCTAAATTCAATTCTGTGCCTCAGAAGTTCATCCAAACTAAACCGTTATCCAAAACCCAGCTTGGCTCATGTCAACACTCCTCTGTAACTCCTCTGTAAATGTCAAAAATATACCATGGAACAAAAACATGCATGGTATTGATTTAGACCCAGAACAAAAGCATACGCCATTGTAAAACTTTGGCTGAACTGTGCACAGCAGTTGTGATTCTCTGTGATAGCAGTGATAGTAAATTAGAGGCAGGCTATTGTTGTTTGATAGCCAATCACCTGGTTTCCATACCAACCACCAATGGGAGGAATGTGCTTTACTCCCTGAGGCAAAAACATCCAGATAAATTTGATTCTTCACGTCATGTTGACAGAATAATAACATAAGGGTATCAAGAAATTTGATTTTCATCATATTTTTTAGAATAAATATGGCCTCAAACCCAATCAGGGATGTCACAGAAGGTGTTTTGTATGAACTCTCAACACCTGCTGTAACGACAACATACTAGAGAGAGTTTGGAGCAGATTGAACAACTAGTGTTTCCTTTCCACTAGGTAAACTGTTCCACTTGATCAGGAATCTTGATGAAAACTCGGCCTGTTGCATTTCCACAACAGAAACATGTTTCTAGATCTGGTTCCTGGGTCGTAAATTTGGGCTATTACCGCACTTAAGTCATTCTGATGCCGCAAGAACTATTGGAGAAGACTGTAGTGCCCATGATGTACACCTGCATTTAGTAGTCCTGCACTTCTAGTGGCTACTATTTATATTGGGACTTGGGATAGGAACCCAAAAGTTCCCTGCTTGATCTAAAAGAGGAAGATAAATACAGAACACAAATACTTATTGATTTAGTTTCTAAGTTAAGTAGCTTGGACTATGTAGTTGTGATCAAAGTCCATTATCAAAAAGCCTATTGTCAAACTTTGACAAACTTACAGTTTCCTGGGCAGGTACATTTTTCACTTTGATCAATTTTGCGAGATAGTCATTTGTAATACAGATATATTTTGATGAAACATGACCATACACTTTGGACAACACACTACCTCACACTGAGGACAGACCATTCCTCCAGTCCTTATGCTAAGCTAAGGCTAACTACTCCTCCTACTCCTCCTGTTCCTGACTATGAGCTATTCCTTTATGCCTCTGCACCATGCAGAACAACTTTCTGGTTCGGAGCACGAGTAACGAGTCAGAAATATCCTATTTGGTTAAACCTCATGGTAAAGTGTCCCTCATGGCTCTGACTTTGAGTTTTGATATGGGTTTAGCCGTTGATTAGTTTGGGTAAACTGACACCACTTTGGGGTCAAGGATCAGGAACAGTGGTGAGTAAAACAGAGGTTGGAATATTTCTCTCTGACACACACACATTCACACTAATGACAATATGACTCCAGTCTAGCGATCCAAACCGCAAAGGGGATCTCTTGCGTCAGTAACACCTCAACATCCCGACGGTCTGACTCCTCTTGGGACAATATTCCCATAATCCAAAGGCTCACAGGCAGTTCTCATATTAGGGTTACTGAAGGTTTAAATATTTTAAATGGGGTATTTTCTTTTTTAAATAGGTCCATGAAACTCTTCTGAGAAGAGGACCATCAGTGCTACACCACAAGACAAACCACAATTTGAAGTTTTTAAATGGAACATTTATTTGAGACTACTTTACTGAATAAATATTTCCTGTTTTCAACGGAAGAAACTTGAAAGTTCTGAATCTGTAAATGGGTAGTGTAAGAATAACAGCTGGAGGAAATTAGTTATTACAGAACATTAAGTGCAATTGTGCTTAATTGTTTTATTATAAGACATGCATGTGGGCTAAACTTGCCATGACCCAGTGCGAGTGCAGGTAATGCGATACAACATCAGAAAGTAAAACCAATACCACCGCCAATTATATTCACATTCAGTCAAATCCCACAATTTATTGGCTTTATTTAGCATGTCACAGCATGAACTCAAAGTGTTCTCGCAGCAAACTACACCACCCTGCCAAAAGCAATATACCCATGTGTCATTGTTGAATGTGTCATTCCAAAACCATGGGCACTAGACTGCTGCTAAAACAGCCTCCACTCTTCTGGTTTCAGGCTGTCCGCCAGATTTTGTAACCTGGCTTCAGGGATCTGCTCCCATTCAACCACGAGAGCATTAGTAGGGTCGGGAACTCACTGAGTCAGGCTCTATCACCCAAACATGTTGGATGGAAGTGAGGTCAGTGGTCTGTGTAGGCCAGTCAAGGACCAATCATAGGCCATTAGTGTATACTGTAACATTAAGATTTCCTAAATGACGTTAAGACTTCAGGATGCTTCAAACAAACGACATATAAGGTGTTGTCTGTTCAAGAATGGTTCCAAATGGGTACATTTTGAGGTGTCTGAAGCATACTAAGGCCTTTAGAGGCTCAGCCCAAAAACAACCCAACCTGCAGTCATTTAACCTTCCTTACAAAAATTGGAGATGGCACTTCTCTAAGCTTTGGCTGATACTTTTATCCCACCTGGCTTAGCTGCCTGGCTGCTTTACCCAAACTGCATAATTCTGATTTTAGAGTCAAACCACAGTTTAACAGTTTCTCAGGCTTTTTAATGACCTGTGAATAGAAGGGGTTGAAATGACGACTAACAGGAGGAAGAAGATTAGAGCTCACCTCCAGTCTGGTGCGATCTACGTCTCTGGGAAGCTTCACTTTCACTCTATGCGTCACTGCCAGAATTTCATAGGGGTAGATCTGGCACACACAAAGTAAGCATTATGAGAGATTTATTAGGGAACACAATTATAATCCAGTGTCCAAACAAAGCTGCCAAGAATATTATTTGTAAAACATTCAAATTCAAAACAAATGAGGGAAATCTTACCTTGTATTCTGTGAGAGAGAAAGAGAAAAAAAAGGAATTAATCTGGTGGAACAATGAGTTTTTATTTGAATAGCAGACCCATTATGAAAACTACCATAATAGAACCTGAAAATAAATTACACCCTGTGGACTCAAATCTCTTCAGAAATATTGGGTTTCAAAGGCGTCAAAAGCATTATAAACGGTTGCTCTGCACACACGAATACACAGTTATGAGGTTGGCATCCTGTCAACTCAGTCTTTGCCTAAGATACAGCCAGGACTGTACACACACTTGTAAACACACACCAATAATTCTGCAGCTGGAAAAATGACATCACCTCTTTATGTTGTTACCTCCAGTAACTGATCTGGGGCCAGAGCTGCGGGGCTCTGCATGATTGGTCACAATGTGATCAGGGATTGTAAACTGACCTTAGATCTGTACTTAAAGAAATGATGACACAGGCCTTTTTACATTTTATAGTTTTACTTGAAAACCTTGAAGCTGATAGTCTGGAGGGAAAAGCTCTGTTTTGGATGGAGCCTGTGACCTACCGCAACAGTTTTAGTTGTGAGGTTATTTGGGGAGTTTTAGATTCTGGGAGTAAAATCATGCTCACTTTCTGCACAGACATTAGGTCACTGATATTGGAGCTTCCTAAGTGATGATACGTGACATTCTCCTTGATGAATCATGTGCAAAAGATATGGTGTTAAACATATCTGACCAAATTAATGCCAAAAAAAAGCTTTTCCCCAATTGCAATAATTAGGATTTGCTGTCTTTTGCCCTGAGAAAACTACTATAGAGGCTCAAGAATCGAGACCTGGGGTACTCCACATTCAGATATCATCTGATCCAATTGAGTAATGTACCACAGTAGATAATTCTATCCAATCTATTAATCTGCTGAGAAGAATTTCATGGTTAGAGGTATTAAAGGCTACCCTACAGGTTTATGTTCAGACTAATTTAATACCTTTATTGGTGCAGTCTCTGTTCCTTGATGTGGTCTGAATTCAGATTTGATTTCTTTCAAAAGGCTATTTACAATCTAGATGTTGTTGAGTTGAAGGAAAACAGGTGTCTGAATTTCTTCAAATAAAAGGTAGATTAGAGATTCTAATAATGATAAATCTTGATCATATTATTAAAGAAGAAACTTTTTGTGGGAAAAATGCTTCTAAAACCAACCAGCCATCCTCCCAACTCTGTCTATGAAGTTAAACAGCAAGCTTTTAAATTTTAAGGATGTTCACAACATTGCAAAACTTGAAGCTTTATTATTGATTAATCTGTAGATTATTTTCTTGATTGTGCAGTCATTTTTTGGTTATATATATATATATATATATAATATGTTAAACGTTAATGTAGGAACTCTAGTCTCAGCCATTGCTTAATTTTATATTTACTGTAGTAGAAGTGTCCATTCACTTTCACTCTCACCTCTCATGCCTCCCCAGCTCTGGGAATCTGGGTCCACTTCATCCTCCACCATCTCAGCAGCCTATGTGCACACACATATAAACAGTTAGTCCTGATCCATGCTGCCAAGAACATTGCTGGTCTTTATCAAAGCCAGGGTTCATCTAAAAGCCTTTTAGTCACTGTTTTTGCCCTTGATTTGCTCACATTCTTTCACAGTGACAAATAGGAAGTGAGCATGACAGATAGTTTTGATGGTGAGCTTACATCATTTAGTTTAGGAGAAAGTAGAAAGTGACTAAAAGGAGAGGAAGGTGTTGTCTGTAGACTAATAGAGATAATCTGGCCAACGATTCAAAACAATCTAATCCAATCCAATATTTTCCTGTTGTGTTTGCAGCCCTTTGCTGATGATTACCACTGCTCTAGGTAAATGCAGTTTAAAATAAAAAAGGTACAATGGCTAAGACTAATAGCCATTATACTACAAGTCTGCAAAACATTTTTCTGTTGGGCAATGCTATGACTTATGTCAAATACCCACATACACTTATGGATTCCCATCATTCTTAGCTGTACTTTTTATTCTGAGCTATTAGCAAATATGAAGATGTGTCTGTAGACTTATAATGTATTACTGTCACAATTAAGTGGAATTTAAATCAGTTCAATATTATGTGGAGATTGAGCACTAGGTCATTCTGCATATGAGCTTGCACAAAAATATATTGTATGTTACAAGTATAAGGTTACATAGCTCCAAATCTAATAGAAAAAAAATCTCCCTTCATTCTTCTGCCAACGCACAAAATCCACCATGTCAACAACCCTAACCAGTAATGTCAGCAAGTGAAAAATAGTTCACTACACTTTGCGCCATGAATCCGTCGTGGCTCCTGAGCTTTCATTTCCTCCTCTGCTCTGTTTTGTCTGCCTGTCCTCTATCCATCAACAAACACAGAGGGAGAGCAGCAATATCACATCAGTGGACGATAGACTAAATACCCCCAACGTCCTCATAATAAACTGGAGCCCTGCCTTGTGTGGAGTGAATGGTATTGACTGACCCCTGTGTAATCTGAGACCACAACCGTGAAAGAAAAGCTTGAGGAGGTAGAATTTAAAAAAGAAAGAAAACTTCTTAAGACTATTAGTTATTAAGACTTATTTGTCTTAAATGTTACTCTGAGGCTTCCTGTGTTGATTAGTACAGGGTGCGTGGGGGGAGTTTGATAAAACTGGTGTGAACACATAAAGATAGTGGCCTCTTTGACTACTGTAGCACAGTGGGAGATAGGGGTTGGATAAGAAACAGCACTACCCATTTGCCTAAAGTACAACTACCACCACATCTTCTCAGCAACTCAGTCAGCTATTTCTTTCAAGGTCCTCTAATCTGTGGGGTGTGCTTGGTTTTATCCCCTCACTATGGTGGCACACCCCATTTCCCTTAACAAGTCACTCTGTAACTGAGTCAAATCAATGTTCTCAGTACGACAGCCAAGGCAAATCGAGCAAACCCCCTGCTGTGGCTCGAGCCCTGCAAGCTTAAGGCCCAGGGTTTATTGTGCCAGACTTGAATTGGACAGAAACAAAGGGCTCTGAAGCTGGTTATTATTTAATTTGGGTTAAAGTATAGTGTCATGTTGGCTTGGTGGAAAAACCCTGGAGCCAGATGGGGCAGGCAAGGGTTTAGATTATGAGGTAGGTAGTTGGGTTATAGGAATTCTATGGTTTATTACTACTTCAGTTTATTCTTGTAGTTTGAGACATTGGTTCTGTTGGTAATGAAAACACTTGACATATTAATTTCTGAGAACAGCTGTAAGAAGGCCAGAGATCTTGGAAACAAACCTCCAGCTTAGTCAAATGAAATTGGAAAAGATCACAAAGACGAAAGCTAAAATGATTACCCAAACTGTCAATGAACAGCCATCACACTTTCTAGTTCTAGTGTCAGCTTTGGCCTACCATTGTAGTTTTGAGTATTTGAGAATGGATTTCCTCTGCTATGAAGAATTATTAGCAACATTATGGGTATATAAGTACTGTACATTTTCTGGCAAACTGCTGGATTGTTTATAACCTATAACCATCTTGCTGATCTTGCTAGGCAACAAACACAATCCCGTAAGAATCCATCTTGCAGGACTTCAAGCAATAAAGCAAAGAGTTTGGCTATGTCATACTGTTTGTTGATATGATTTGATCACATTTCCCCATATTAAAATAGGTGATAGAGAGATGGTTTGGAAAATAAAACTGAAGTTGTGATGTTTATGCTCCTTGTAAAGATAATCCATTTGCCCCAACACAACTTATACCCACATTTCTCTAAACTATTTTGAAATGTCAGGGAAATGTTTCTAGCTCTGATAAAGCAAGCTCTTTGGCTGATCTCGAACTTACAGCAGGACTGTTTCGGTTGTTAAAACCAAGCCAGCATTTGCTCACCTTGTAGATGCCGTTCCGTCCATATCCAGGTAAGGAAGCAGACTTATTGTAGGGAAAATCTGCAGAGAGGAAAATATCTATCTATATATTGTTTTTCTTATTTTACACTTTAAACACTATTCAAACTCCATATTGTTGTATTCATGTAGCTCACACCAGGTTTGTGTGTCTGGATTACTCACTAGGCTGGGAGGTGTCTGTGGGCAGACTGCAGGTGGACTTGCGAGGATCCAGGTCTTCTGGACCCATGTGTCCATCTATTTCACTCTTTAAGATCATCCAACTGGTCCTCTAGAAAGATAAAGAGGGAGAAAGAGAAAGAAAGAGACAGAGAGGAAAGATGGAAAGAAGTGATGGATGATGAGAAGTATGAGTTAGTGAATTAGTAAATGGATGTACAGTATTTGCAAAGTTTTAGAAAATGACTTGAAAAGAGGCACATGTGGACACACACATATACACAGAGTGAGAGACCCACCTTGCTATCCTCCCCATCCTGCCAGGATGTTCTAGAAGCTGTAAAACAGTCAGATGTTACAGGATGTCACAGTTAATGTGCTGGATCATCTGCCTCTCAGCTCCACTGCAATGCACTATTAACTCTACAGTAAATCACCTCCCGAAACCATGACATCATCAGCTGCAGACGGCATCTACAGGAAACTCTGCATGCACTGTGTAACTGTGCAGTAAAACAGGACGGATAGCAACCACTAACATTTGTGTCAACACTGTATTAACAGGGATGCACTGACATTTTGGGAGTCTGACCCATTGTTCACCAGAGCAAGATATCTTATCAACTGCAATCCTGATTGTGATGAAATCTAGTATGAATATCCACAGGTCTATGAGGACTGCAAATTATTTGAACCCCATGGCCTTGGTCAAAATATGACACTTTTTTTTTTTAGAACAAATTGGATTTCCATGAAATTTGCTCTGAATAGTCATGGTCCCCATAGGATAGCGTTTTTTGGTGACCTGCTGTCCTTTCGTCTACAAGTGGACCCAAATTTCCACCAGTACTCAAAATATCATACATCAAACATCAAAATAAAAGATTTCTATAAAAATTGACTGCTCCCTAGACCAACCCCATTCATTTTCGCTTCTCCAATGCGATTCCATTTGTTTTATCTGATTTTCTGGGGTGTAATATGCCTGGCGGCCTCAAGGGACCGCTAGTGAGCCAATAGTTTTCTACTGTACTGAAAACAGAATACTTTGTGCACATTTAATGACGCAATTAATAACTTGTCCTATGGAATAAATTAAATCCATGCACATACAAGTTCTTGACTTTATTTGATTGCTCTGTAAGGGATGTCAAAGGTATATGTTAATGGACAAAAGAATAACCATGTGTCCATGGATTTACTTTAGCCTGTTTGGATGTTGAAAAAAATGTGTTACCTTTGCCATCACTTCAACAGAATGTATGTAACTATTGTTCAATGTTATGTGTTTTTTTCAATTTGTATTAGTATGTATGCTGGATAGACAGTTAGCTAGAAAACTTTGGTGATAACTCTCTAATTACGTATCTTTAATTTGACCAATGGGCCAAATACATACAAATATATGTGCAGTCCATTCAAACCTAATGCCACTTTACGCAGCTCTGAGATTTTTTCTTCTTTTTGGCAGACAGCACACACCTTGTCAATGACCTCACATGTGCTTGGATGCGTACAATCAAGATGCTGACAGCCATTTCATAAATCTGTAGGACGATGCCATATGCAGCTGATTTATTTGTCATCTTTAACAAAGAGAATATTTCCTTGTCCGATAGAGGTGATGAAAGCTCCTTGGACTCCTATGTCAGTGTGTTTCAAGTGACCCAGTCATGTGCACATGTGCATAGTGAGGAGTGTACACCATAAATTAGACACACAAACAGTAGTGAGGGGAGACTGAAACAGTGATACACTAATGTCACCATACAAAGTGAATAATGTACCAAACTACTCACAGCGAACACACAGTCACAACATCACCACTGAAACCAATGAATGAGCTGGTGAGATGAGTGCAGACATGCATGGATGGAGTGAGCAAATTAACACCCAAGTGACCAAACTCCAACAATCAGTCCCATGAGGAAATGAATAATTAATGTGTCAAATCAGATATTGAAATATGAGGCAATGTTTTTTAGAGATAAAACCCAATTATGCAGACTTTGTTTCTCAAGATAAATAACAACAGCTGTTTACTCCTCCGTAAGCTCTAGTTTAAATCTCCAATTTAATTAATCAATTTAACTGCAATGCCCTGTAAAGGTTCAAACATCAAATCATTTTTGTGCATCCAAGTGTTTCAGACACTGTTCAACAGTCAATAATGAGGTGACTACAACACGCATTTAAGCTGTATTGGGGTATCCTGATGACCAAATCTTTAGGTGCATACTACATAACTGCAACGTCTACCGTTTCAGTCTGTCAGGGGACCCGTGGTGCACCCCTTGGATCTTATCTGCCAGTACTGTAAAGTTCAGTACGGTACTTACTAATATCCTGCTTTGCTACATAAATGGCATTCTACTTCTTGTATTGGTCCTGACACTAGATGTTAGTTGTGCACTACAGAACTGTCCAAAATGGATGAGGTTCTGGCAGATAATGGATTGATGGTGTAGTATTTGGCTCCAGTCTGGTAAGCTGGAGATGTATTACTCAAACCAGCCTCCATGAAATGTTTTTCATCTTCTCATTGGTATTTGGAGCAGCCAACTATATCAATGCAATCCCCACTTGCAAATTCGTATACCAGCTAGGTAACTTTATTCCAGGGATGCACAACTGAACTCAGGGCAGTGTTTACAGTCTGCTTTCTTTCAACAAAACCTGTGGGTAACAAAGTTCAAATGTTGTTTTTCTGGTTTATCTCAAAATAACATTGCTCACCATCCAAATGTTCAACCTTGAGAGATTCTGCACTTGTCTAAGTTGTTTCTATACCAAATGGGTGCAGTACTCTTACACCAGCCCTATGCATGTAGATCCATGTCTACTAGACGAGTGCAGGCCTTTAGAAAAAATAAAAAGAAGGGAGGAGAACTGGGATAAACGGATGGAGGAGATGACTAACAGTTGACATGCAACACATCGTGCAGAGACCAGACCAGAGAAACCAGAGGAGGAAGTGTTAACGAGGAAGTAGACTGTACCATGCTGTCTGTAGATGGGGGGTTTTCTATAGATATTATCTTTGACCATAGTCTCTGAAGATGGGAACAGACGCAGAGTAAAGAAAATGGAAGGAACCAACATAGGAGGGAGAGAAAGAAAGAGAGAATGGAGAAAAAGAAGCATGAGTTAGCAGTTATTGAGAGATGAAGAATTTTTTCGAAGAAGCAAAAAGGGGGAGGGGGGGCGCAATAGAGCTTGATTCAACACAAGACATTTGTCATTTTTATTATGGCACATCAGAAACATCTGCATTTTTTGATCAAATTCATGCAACATATTCAAAATATATTAATGTATATTGGTCTTTGTTGAATGGGAGGTTATTTGTCACACAACAATTCAGTGACACTCAAAGAATAATATCAGAAACCACACATGGTCCCCAGGCATCAAACAGCCTACTTGTATTATCATTCTTTAGAGATTTTCAAATTAAATCAAAGAGGGAAACTAAATTAATAATATAAACATTACAATGATGGGGAAAAAGATGAAAGTTAATTGAAGTCTTGTTGCATTAACTGTACGGCAAGATGAAGTGCCTCTGGAGAATAATGGGGACAGTGTGTTTTACCCTAAGGCTGATCTAATCCATCTTAGTGTCAGTGGACCCAGACAGACCTCTGACAGAGATTCTTAGTAACAACTGTCACACATTAAGCCACAGCAGAAACATGACTCACAATAAAACAACACATCTGTTTTTTTTCCCTTCCTTGTTTCAGTGCCTGCCAGCATCTGAAACAATATCCATATAAAAGCAATAAGGACGATGACTACGAGAGCCATTAAGTGGATAATCGTTGGCTGTTTTTTCCACTTAACTTGCTTCCAACACGGGAGGGTTCTATTTTTTTCCCCCTCTCTGCATGACTGACAGTGTAATTGTCAATGGGAACAATATGTTGGATCAAACGTATTTCCCTGCGAGAGACTGAAAGCAATGACGGATATAATGTTTAGCGTCAACTCCTGTCCAAATATAGTGTAAATATAATTCTAAGTGATGCCACCTCATGTCAAAAAGACAGTACTTTGAAATTAGCACACAGTAGGGACACCAGGAATCCATGAGACAAATGCAAATCTGTCAACTGTCACACAAGTATAATGTAAAGACATTTGGCCTCATGCAAGAACCACTCAGATCCAATCTTTGGTGGCATGAATAAGTGATTTAAGGGAACTCATACTTAGACCTTTTCCATTTAAATTCACAGTAGTTCAGACCTGTCATTCAGGTCAAGTACAGAACATCTGTCTTTGTGAAAAGTTGAAATATACTTGTTTGACTTAAAATGTGTCTTTTTGCAGAGTGCATCAGTGTGGACAGCTATAGTAATGCTTTGTCATTTTTTTCAGAACTTTAGACACACCTTCATTTAGTATGTTTTCATGTGTTGATTTCAAACAGCAGGATTTGAAGCTTCACAATGTGAAGTTCTGCTTTTGACTGTAAGGTAACATTTTTGTGAATAAAACTTGTCCACAAAGGGATTGGACCAGATAGCCTTACATAGTATTTCGGGGATGGTTGTTAATGATGAAATCCCAGATCATTTGATCTAGTTTACTTGTTAAACAGGAAATGGTAGCTGAATACCAAATAAAAATCTTCCATTTCTTAACCTCTATTAGTTGCTGTTTTAACCTTGTTGTAGGGATCACTGCTGGGTAGGCTAGAGATGCAACACACAAACTTCACGTCGGTAAACAGCACTGTTCAGCTTGGTGTTTACATATTTGGTGGTTAAATTAATATAAATGTCAGGATTACATCATTTAAAAACACTTAAATTTTAGATTCTAATAGTAAATGTAACAGCTGGCACCAATTATTTTGGAGAACTTCTAATTCATTATGATCTCATAGTTTACCTTGTAAATCCCCTCCGTGTCACTAATGACCTACTCTCTAGAGCAAATAATAAATAGAGAAAGTAGGTGAGAAAAAATAAAAGCTGAGTTGTGACCCAAGCGGTGCGGCTATGGCCTACCTGGTATGTGGAAATGCCGGGGAGCAGCCATGTATGTAGAAGTAGAGGAGGGGGATTTGCCATCAGAATAGGTGGATAAGCTGGGGGTGCTCCGTCCACTTTCACTACCTCCAGTTGGGGACGGAGTAGGGTGGGCATTGGATATGAAAGGCAAAGGGGAAAGGGTTTGGGAGAAAACAAAGGGCATTGGGGGAGCAAAAAGGCAGCGTTATGGTAAGCATATCAATAAATATCAAACATGAAGGTGTGATTATTACAATGATGCAGGTGACCTGATAACCCAGCCTTCTCTTGAGCAAATTCAGAGTTTTTGGTGAGATTCCTACCTTGGCTACTGACCTGTTAAATGATGAGACAAAAATATGACTAATTTTGAATGCTACCGCTTTAGTATAGTAATGCTACACTATGTTGTCCTTCAATCCAAAAACTGTTCCAGCAATGCCCTCCAGGTCCTCCTGAAGATCCTCAAGCACAAAGGTGAGCTTAGCGATGTAAATTCTCTGCAGAGTATCCTAGGTCTCCAGCCAACCTGTCACATCTGGAACATTTCCACTGTAAGGCATGATAGGTTCATGAACCACTTCACTACCGAGCAGTAGCACTTAAAAAGCTGGGTATTACACAGATTGAGATTACAATCACAAAGTCAAGTCTGAATTTTTTCTGCTGATGCCTCCAACTGGCAGTCAATGACACAATCTCTTTTACCGTCACTATGAGACCCAATGATACACCCTTTACTTGGAGCAACTGCTACCTGCTTTACCTGGATTGAGCAGTCCACCTTTTTAGGTGCCAAGCATGGTCTGAGACTTGAAGATACCGGCTGTGGGACACTTAAGTGGTCTATATAAATGGAATTGGTGCAGCAAGGGATTCAGTCCAGACATTAAAGGATCAAAACACCACGTCCACCCCACTTTCACCTGTGGTAACGTGACATCTCTTGCTTAAAATCCAAAAGGTGTGAATGATCAAGATGGTCCTCTTTCATAGTCACACTGAAAACCAAAATAAAGTTAGCTTTTGCCCTCCTGTTCAATTGGAGGTCTCTGTGTTCCTTGAGTATTACCATTTGACAGGTGTACTACCCCAGTTCAGACCATGTCAGAGCTTACGATCTGTGGAAGCCAACATCAGATTTAAACTGATCCATCAGCAAAAAAGGCAGCAAAAAATACTTCCCTGGAAAAATACTTTCTGCAGCTACTTGGTGATTTGGTGCATAAGGTGACTTGGCTATGCCTCATAGTAACAAGGCCCTGGACGGACCAGATAGGGTCTTTCTATGTGGAGTATAGTTAATTGTCCCCAGGTCTGAATGTAAGTGTGACTGATTTTGACCAGGATGTACCTGCCTCTTACCCAAAGTTAACTGGGAGAGGGTCCAGTCCCTTGCGACTCTTATGTCTAAAGCCACTGAAATGACTTAGTTAGAACTTGCAGAGTTCTTGAAACCTGGCCCATTTTCACACCTCCAGCAGACTACGGGATTCCTGGTTTCTGAAATATTCAGAAACAATTGTCAAAGAGAAGCTGCTATTGTTCTGAACAGCTCTTCATTTGATGTGTAAAACAGGCTCTATTCAACAATTACCTCCCATTTAGCTTTAGAGTTAAAAGCTAAGCAAACACGTCTGGCACTGGGTCTGTTCATGGTCTGTTCTCATCACTTAACAGATTACCCAACAAAATCACAGAATTTCTGATGATAGTTTAAATCTATGTATAAATGCCAATATCATAGCAATAAAGGGGACTTGTTATCCTGTCTAGTTTTTATGTGAATTTTGTTGTAATTATAAGAGTGTAACATACATTTTAATTTTGCTGACTCCATGCATGTGTGTTTTGTATCTATGATCAAAACCAGGATCCACCCCATTGTATTATGCCACAGGCAGGCTGGGTGATGGAGTCACTGACACCCTTAAGGCCAAAAGTAATAAACACTCTACATCCAGAGCTTTGAATAAGAAACAGAGAGAGATTGAGAGTGTGCATGAGAGAGAGTGTTGATTGAACACACACTATTCTCCCTCAGACAGCGAGGAACCATCGGCAGCGATCTGGATGCAAGTGGATGAGATCACTGACTCACACAGCAGTGCTGTAAGTGCTAGTCTAAGTGATCTCCTACACATACACACAATCAGGCACACATGCCCATAAATACACACACAAACTCACCAGGGTACTGTTAGTGCAGGTCTAAATGTTGGGCAGATCCTCCATACAAACATCTGGAGTTAAAGTAAGATGTGTTGGAGGCTTGGAAAGTTCAGGGAGGTGATGCTTTACAGTGGATTACACATTCAACAAAAGGTGGAGGCCATTCACTAATCAAAAACCAATAACACGACAACAAGATATGGGGATGGTTTTGGGATCATTAACAAGGAATCAGGCAGAAAAAAAGAAAGGCATGCCTCATTCATCCTTGCAAAGGCATTTACAATTCACCCTCACTTTTCACCATTAGACAACAGCATCTAAGTAGCCTGAGTGTTGTTTAAGTCTCACTGGTACAGAAACTTATCTCAGAAAACCTGATAGCTCATTAAAGCATGAGCCTGTTGCATGAAAACAAATAGCCCTCTTTCACGGCATGTTAGGAACCGTTAGGGCCTGAACAAGGCTGGCGGCACACTGCGTTACATGCCACTGCAACTGGCAACCAGACCCCAAATTACAGCTCGGCCCGCTCGGGCTATTTCATTCCTCCATTCCCCCCTCCTCTCTTTCATCTTCCCATTGGAGAATTCCCCACTCAGCCTCTCCACCCTGTTATGGAAAAACCGCCGAAACCCTGGACCGCGTTTTCGTGATTTTCTGTGCAAATGTTTGAGTGGAAGCTCATGCTGTTGCCCTCTCTACATCCTCCTTTTAATCAGCCATGGTCCAGATAAGCATATGTTTTAAAAAAAATGTGTTCCTACTGTCAGGATTCTGTTAGCTAACTTTGTATAATACAACTGTCCTACACTAATGTTAGCTTGTCACATTAGCAGCAATCACTTAAGATGATCTGAATCACTTAGGGCTACTTGAATTAATGACGACTCTCAATGAGTTCGTTGCACTTGTTAATCTTTTTTCAAACTATCTCTTTCTTACCTAATAACTGTAACTTAAATGTTAAAATAATCAAATAATTCAAATCACTATCACTAAATTTGAACCAGAAAGTTGGACTGTAAGCTGATGTCTGTACATGACTAATCCCTATATCTTATCTCTTTGGTTTGCAGTTAAAGCATTTGGGAGTGTTGTTGTGAGAGTTGTTTCCAAGGAATGCATTTGCTGATAATGTACTTACTTCTGTCTCTGTACAAACAACAGACATGACCGGTGATTCTTGTCACCCTGCCTGTGAACCTCAATGTGTCTGTTTATCAGTCATCAAAACACTAAACCTGCACTCTCCCCCAGATTCACATTAAGTCTAGCACATGACAATGAACAAGCGATCATTCAGGAAAAAACAACAGGGTAGATTAGAGGTCAAAGGCAGGCAAACGATTAGCTTCAACGATCTGAACAGACAAGCACAAAAATGAAATCATCCGTATCTGCCCTCTAAAAGATAATACTAAATGTATCAGGGTGACACTCAGGTCAAGTAAAACCATGCACGACAACAACCACGTCCACAGACACAAGTGAAGAGGGCAAGCAAAATGAGGAAACTGAGTGGTCATACGAATATACCTTGATGCACCCCATGAAACCCAACAAGACCACGATACCGGACAACAACATCACAAAACCTGCTGACCATTCCACTAGGGGAGGGGAGACACATAGAAGAGAAAGACTACCAGTGTTTTACCGTCAGGAGGAGGTAAACTGAGATGCAGGGATGTCCTAGGTTTAGGGTCGGGTAGGGGGTCCTGTTTGAACCCTGAAGGGTGAGGGAAATCAGGGGTTGGGGAAAAAATGAAGCAAAGGGGGGTGACTGGATAAGCCTTTCTGCATGGTTCCATTGTGCAAGGGGAATGTGCACGGTACTGGTTTGTGATGTTGATTTCAGGGACGTGTGGTATCGTGCATGACATTAGCAGTTTCATGGCTCTTTTTCAAGAATTAATGAAAATAAATCTTCATGAGTGATTAGTCATTACAAACCAAATGCTGCACATACAAAGTCAGATGTTCTGTTTCCCATTGAGACTCATGGGTCTATGGTGAACTAAGAGATCCAGAGTGCGAGGTTCCACACATGGTTAATTTGGTGCTTAACCACAACCCATGCCAAGTGAAGTCAATCCAATAGTTGTATCACAGCACTCCATTCTTTAGGACCTTCAGTCAAATACAGAGTGGACCAGTACCTTGCTGCTGTGTGAAAACCTGTCTACCTACACATTTGAAAGAGTTTCATTGTTTTAAACCCAAATCCAAAGGTTGTATGCTTCTGTTCTGGTTGGGGCATACCCTGGAAACTTTCAATCCCCTTTCCAAACATTAGCTTTATGGAAGTTCCTGAAGAAGCAATCACTTTTTGTTTCTGTCAATGGTTCGACAACAGCAATGACTTCAGGATGTCCATTGTCTGTATTAGACCAGATCTCAGCGTGCTTTGATACCTCTGAAGTAAGGGATGTAGTTGTGCTGCTGCAGCATGGCCAGAGTGGTGGGATTTAGGTGATAAGACAAGCTTGCATTGCCACCTGCTGGTGTGGGCGAGTACTTGCCACTACCACCAACACCACCACTCCCTTCAGCTCCACCAGAATGGTACATGGGGAGGGAAGATGAGTCCCTGGCCCAGGTGGAGGGGTACTTAATGGCACCCATGAGGTTTGGAGGCAAAGGGAGAGAACTGGAGTCACGGGCCTGGCAGCTGGATCTACTGCCAAGGCTTATCTCTGGGCCTGAGTATCCAATCAGATCATAGGAAACATGTTGAGTCAATGGAATGGAAAAAAAAATGGTGAAGCTCATTCTGAATCAGGGCCTCTATTTATCAAGTGTCTCAGGGTGGGAAATCAGCCGATCAGAGTGTTATAAATGTGTAACTACTTTTAGGTCTAGGGTAAAAAAGCTGTTCATCAACTTTCTTTGACTTCAGGGATTATTCCTGTCTGTGTTTATATTTAAGTCCAGAGGTGTCAGACAGAGAATTTCTTTAGGTAGAGAGAATTTTTGTCAAGCCTTGGTTACAATGAATAAAATACAGTTTTGACAAAATTCTTTTTGTGCTGTCTGTGCAGAAATTCTTTCTGCAGAGAATGCAGCTTTGGAACAGTCATGATTTGGGTCTATCGCAACCAATAATTTCAGTAGCAATCAATAAATCTTTGATCGCTATGCTCTTAACGGTGCCTAAAATAATGCTTGTTTTATTTTCCCACCACTCAGCATGACGTTATGGAAAAACAAGAAAACCACTGTTTTATTGATTTATTTGCCAAAGGACACCCTCTGGAGCTACAAAAGGCTTTAATCATCTGCTTTCACGGATACAGTAGTACTCCCTAAGAACTGCAAACAGACTTTGATATGCAAAATCGATGGACTTCCCCTTTACATAACATTTGTTTTTTTTTTTTAAGCCAGGCAGGTAGCAATGTAGTGAATGGGGAATATGAGATTTAAGATATGCACTTAGACTGTGGTGTGTTTACATATGTGGTTTAGATAACTTCCCCAAAGTATTTGCCTACATATAAAGTAGTGCTTATTGATTAACAAACCACAATTGTCAGGACACCATAAAAAGTCTACTCTGTGACTTGTGTCACACTATCTGCCCAGTGTAGCAAATTTAAAACACAAGTCAAGTTTTCGTAGTCATAGGTTGCTACACCACCTTCTGAGATGCTTGATACATGCAGGCCCAAAACAAGAAATCGTTTTCAATTTAAGCAATGCTTGAACGTAACGTATCATAAAAGAATGAATGGCTGTTTTCAGGGGAAAAGTTTATCAGGAAGTAAAAATAGTTTGACAGTCATGCAGTTTTCAGATCATCCAATGGCTTTTGACAGTGTAATGTAAGGGTTCCAGAATTGAATCAAGCCGTAGAGGAGCATGTAATTGAATTTGTGGTTCTGGGTATGGTCACCAGTAGGAAATCTTCTCAAAATGCAGCAAGTGATTAATCATTTGTGATGTTTGGAGCAGATGTTTTCTCCTAAATACAGTAAGCAAGCATTTTCCACCCCCACCATCTTGTTCCCTATCATTCACTACGGATAATTAATGTAAGAGGAAAGGTTACGACGAAAGTAATTTTTTCCACATGACAATGGATAATGTGCCATGTGTCAGATACGTCTAAGGGCTGATACCTGGTCGGCTGTAATTCTGGGGGGAACGGGATGGTGTGTAACGTCCGTAGCCGCCCAGGGAGCTGTTGGAGCTGGGGCTGGAGGGCCTCCGCTGACGGGGTGACTTCTCCCCATCACCCTGGACGCACAAACACATAACGTTAAAAAAAAAGTCAGCACATTCTTTTTGAGAAACAAACATTACCTCACTCCATAATCACAGCATGGACATGACTCCATCTCTGATATGTTCTTAATGAGACGGATCAATCATGTTGCACACGATCTGGGAAAATATACAGCTGACGTCAAGATAACACAGATGTCATGGGTAAGTATACATAGTGTTATTTTCATGAGAACATGAAAATAAAGTTTTTGAAGTCGGAGATGGACTTGATTACATGTGTTAGACAGACATGTTCTAAATGATGGTCACTAGGATTGACCATTATCATCACATCTTAACTTTAGAACAAATTACTCTTCACTCGTTTCATTTGATAGTTGTACAACGTCAAAGTGTTTCATTTTTTAAAATGATGCATAAAAATGGCACAAAGTGTGAAAACTATTCGTCTCCGTCCGTCCGTCTTCTTCCGCTTTATCCGTTTTTATCGGGTCGCGGGGGCAGCAGCTTTAGCAGGGAGGCCCAGACTTCCCTCTCCCCAGCCACTTCTGCCAGCTCTCCCAGGGGGACCCCAAGGCGTTCCCAGGCCAGCCGAGAGACATAGTCCCTCCAGCGTGTCCTGGGTCTTCCCCGGGGCCGCCTCCCGGAGGGACGTGCCCGGAACATCTCACCAGGGAGACGTCCAGGAGGCATCCTCACAAGATGCCCGAGCCACCTCAGCTGGTTCCTCTCGATGCGGAGGAGCAGCGGTTCTACTCTGAGCTCCTCGCGGATGGCCGAGCTTCTCACCCTATCTCTAAGGGAGAGCCCAGCCACCCTGCGAAGGAAGCTCATTTCGGCCGCTTGTATTCGCGATCTCATTCTTTCGGTCACTACCCAAAGCTCGTGACCATAGGTGAGGGTAGGAACGTAGATCGACTGGTAAATCGAGAGCTTCGCCTTTCGGCTCAGCTCCTTCTTCACCACGACGGACCGGTGCAGAGTCCGCATCATTGCAGAAGCCGCACCGATCCGCCGGTCGATCTCCCGTTCCATCCTTCCCTCACTCGTGAACAAGACCCCGAGATACTTGAACTCCTCCACTTGAGGCAGGATCTCATCCCCGACCCGGAGACTGCACTCCACCCTTTTCCGGCTGAGAACCATGGCCTCGGATTTGGAGGTGCTGATTCTCATCCCAGCCGCTTCACACTCGGCTGCAAACCGCTCCAGAGAGAGCTGGAGGTCACGCTCCGATGAAGCCAACAGGACTAGATCGTCCGCAAAAAGCAGCGACCCAATCCTGAGGCCACCGAATCGCAGCCCCTCAACGCCCTGGCTGCGCCTAGAAATTCTGTCCATAAAGGTTATGAACAGAACCGGTGACAAAGGGCAGCCCTGGCGGAGTCCAACTCTCACAGGAAACAGGTCCGACTTACTGCCGGCAATGCGGACCAAGCTCTGGCACCGAGAGTACAGGGACCGGATAGCCCTTATTAATGGGTCCGGAACCCCATACTCCCGGAGCACCCCCCACAGTATCCCCCGGGGGACACGGTCGAACGCCTTCTCCAGATCCACAAAACACATGTAGACTGGTTGGGCGAACTCCCATGCACCCTCCAGGGCCGCGCTAAGGGTATAGAGCTGGTCCACAGTTCCACGGCCCGGACGAAAACCACACTGCTCCTCCTCAATCCGAGGTTCGACAATCTTGCGGACCCTCCTCTCCAGAACCCCCGAAAAGACCTTCCCGGGGAGGCTGAGGAGTGTGATCCCCCTATAGTTGGAGCACATCCTCCGGTCCCCCTTTTTGAAGAGGGGAACCACCACCCCGGTCTGCCAGTCCAGAGGTACTGCCCCCGATGTCCACGCGATGTTGCAGAGACGTGTCAACCAAGACAGCCCCACAACATCCAGAGCCTTGAGGAACTCCGGGCGGACCTCATCCACCCCCGGGGCCCTGCCACCGCGGAGTTTTTTAACTACCTCAGCGACCTCAGCCCCAGAGATGGGCGAGACCACCATGGGGTCCCCAAACTCTGCCTCCTCAAAGGAAGACGTGCTGGTGGGATTGAGGAGGTCTTCGAAGTATTCCTTCCATCGACCCAAGACGTCCCTAGTCGTGGTCAACAGCACCCCGTCCCCACTGAACACAGTGTTGACAGTGCACCGCTTCCCCCGCCTGAGCCGCCGGATGGTGGTCCAGAACCTCCTCGAAGCCGTTCGAAAGTCGGTCTCCATGGCCTCACCGAACTCCTCCCACGCCCGAGTTTTTGCCTCCGCAACCGCCGAGGCCGCATTCCGCTTGGCACGTCGATACCCGTCAGCTGCTTCAGGAGTCCCACAGGCCAAAAAGGTTCTGTAGGACTCCTTCTTCAGCTTGACGGCATCCCTCACCGCCGGTGTCCACCAGCGGGTTCGGGGACCGCCGCCACGACAGGCACCGACCACCTTACGGCCACAGCTCCGGTCAGCCGCCTCGACAATGGAGGAACGGAACAAGGTCCACTCGGACTCAATGTCCCCCGCCTCCCCCGGGACATGAGCGAAGCTCTCCCGGAGGTGGGAGTTGAAACTCTTTCTGACGGGAGATTCAGCCAGACGTTCCCAACAAACCCGCACAGAACGTTTGGGCCTGCCAGGTCTGACCGCCATCCTCCCCCACCATCGGAGCCAACTCACCACCAGGTGGTGATCAGTTGACAGCTCCGCCCCTCTCTTCACCCGAGTGTCCAAAACATGTGGCCGCAAGTCCGACGACACGACCACAAAGTCGATCATTGAACTGCGGCCAAGGGTGTCCTGGTGCCAAGTGCACATATGGACACCCTTATGCTTGAACATGGTGTTCGTTATGGACAATCCATGACGAGCACAGAAGTCCAATAACAGAACACCACTCGGGTTCAGATCAGGAGGGCCGTTCCTCCCAATCACGCCCCTCCAGGTCTCACTGTCGCTGCCCACGTGAGCATTGAAGTCCCCCAGGAGGACGAGGGAGTCCCCAGAGGGAGCGCTCTCCAGCACCCCCTCTAGGGACTCCAAAAAGGGTGGGTACTCTGAGCTGCCATTCGGTGCATAGGCACAGATGACAGTCAGGACCCGTCCCCCCACCCGAAGGCGAAGGGAGGCTACCCTCTCGTCCACCGGGGTGAACCCCAACGTACAGGCACCGAGCCGGGGGGAAACAAGCATTCCCACCCCCGCTCTGCGCCTCTCACCGGGGGCAACACCAGAGTGGTAGAGCATCCAACCCCTCTCAAGGAAACTGGTTCCGGAGCCCACACTGTGCGTCGAGGCGAGCCCGACTATATCTAGCCGGAATTTCTCAACCTCGCGCACCAGCTCAGGCTCCTTCCCCGCCAGAGAGGTGACGTTCCACGTCCCCAGAGCCAGCTTCTGCAGCCGGGGGTCGGACCGCCAGGGTCCCCGCCTCCGACTGCCGCCCATCTCTCTTCGCACCTGGTCCCCCCTGAGACCCCTCCCATGGGTGGTGGGCCCAGGGGAAGGGAGGCCCATGTCTCCTTTTCGGGCTGTGCCCGGCCGGGCCCCATGGGTAAGGACCCGACCACCAGGCGCTCGCCAACGAGCCCCACCCCCAGGCCTGGCTCCAGGGGGAGGCCCCGGTGGCCCGCGTCCGGGCAAGGGAAATGTGGTTCCTTTTGTTCGCATATCATCAGGGGGAATTTGAGCTGCGCTTTGTCTGGACCCTCACCGAAAAACTATTCACACTGACCCAAATTTGAATATTCTTTAAACCAGAACCAGGCTAACTCTGGTCCCTATTTAAGGGGTCAGTCCACCCAAATTACAAAATACCTTTCACTTTCTCGCTGGTTTTGTTCGTCCAGGGTTCAAAATGTCTGTCTGAAATTTTGGCACCTATCTCCAATAAAGATTTCAAGATGGTCCCTATTACTCTGCATTATCTACAGTCAACAGTTTTCAAAGAAACTACTGTATTTTTTTTTTTATTAAACACTAAAATCTTGCAGATTTGGAAATGAAAATAGTGATTGCTCTATCGATCTTTAGTCTTTTCATGGTGTTGGCCTCATTTGCTGAGATGTTTATTTGCGGTTGGTGATGATTCAGATGTTTGAAACCAACCCTGATGTTCTTAAAAAGAAATACGGCAGAGCTGTAGACAAATAAAGTAATTTAGATGATATGGCTAAACTTTTGAACGTTTCCTGCCCATCGGCCTTCATTGTAGTGATGTTGCCATAGCTCAGCAATTTGCTTTGGTCAGTACAATGTTGTCATAACTCATAGAAACTTATTCCTCTAATTGTCCTTAAACATTTACACCAAACACAAGTCTTCCCAATTATAGTAATACAACTCCTTTGTGACACCGCCCAATCAAACACACACACACACACACACACACACACACACACACACACACACACACACACACACACACACACACACACACACACACACACACACACACACACACACACACACACACACACACACACACACACACACACACACAGGAAAGCACAGATGGAGGATGTGACATCCACAGTAACACACAGTGCATTGTATTACCTCAGTAGGAGTAGGAGAAAGCAGCTGGGGGGACTGCAAATGAAGAGGGGGAGAAAGCCAATGATTAGGACGAACTCATATGTGAGGTTATATGAGTTAACCATCCAACCATGAGAGTGATCATTCAATGTCAGTGAGTCATGGCGTCCACCGTGAGGACGTCCCCAAGGGATGAATGAATGGATGAGCTGAATGAAGTGGGGGGGTCCAAAGCATATCGTTCAATTTACACACTCAGGGCTGTGAGGCTGTGAGGCTGTGACTGCAAAGGAACGGGTGTGTTCGGGAGAGAGAGAAGCAAGCACGGCGCTGATGAATGACTGATTTCACTGTTAAAGAGAGGAGCGATGATGGAGGGATAGCAAAGTGAAAGAAAAATGGTGAGGGAGGGACTAGAAGTGAAGTTTACTCAGATCAGGTTTTCATCTGATGAAACCTGAGAAATAAATAAACTCTTTTCAAATCAAATCGTCATCTTTTCTGGACTCAAATCGCTCTGCAAAGCGCCTTGTTTTTCTCATATAATCACATTAGAACATACTTTACGTTGTCAAATTAAATCAACTTATTATTGTATTTACCTCATGCGTATCAGCACGTATCAGTATCATATTTTTGAGCATATTTAGAAACAATGTCTCCATTACATAGTTAGTTTTTTAAAAACATGACATAATTTAAGTAATTTATAATTATATAAGTGTTTATAAACACTTAGTATTGCCTTAATTAATGATTAATTAATTACTAATGCTTAATAGAACAGTTATAAGCCATTAATAACTAATAATAATACTATAACTCAACTCTGCAATATTGTGGTATTAATACTCCATTTATAACTTCATATATTTACATTTCAATTCATATTTTTTACTACAGGATCATTCATAGATTAATTTCTCAGATTTATTTAAACTGTTTGTAGAATTCTGCACATATTTTTACATATTTCTTATGTTGTTTATTATTTTTGTTATGCATTGTAGTACATATTGCATTTATTATATGCTCAAGCAATGCTCATATATTTACACTAGAAAGATCCAATTTTCCTCCAGGGATCAATAAAATAAATCTGATTCTGATTAATAAGAAATACTGTTGGGTTGCCAGGTTATGAAAAATCTCTGGCTGAAGTCCTTCAAAAAAAGTCATGACTTATTTGAGTTATTTACTCTCAATTCTCAGTTATTATCATACACTATAGGTTTTCATAATCTTAACCTGCAGTATAAATAATAATAATATGGAAGTCTAGTTTAAGCACAGGACTTGAGTAAATGTTTCTGGTTAATTTCCACCACTGTATAAGAAGAGTTGTGAGGCTGATCTACCTCTCCGTAGTGCCTCTCCTCAGACGGGTAGCTGACGTATGGAGAGTAAGACAGCATGTCAGGCCTGTCTATGTTGTAGATGGCCTTGGTCTTTGGAAGGGCTGCCAGATCCTTGTAGTCCAGCATCTCCTCTCCTAGTTTGGCCTTTAAACACAGAGACAAGTACTTCATATGCTGAGCTAAGATGTCTAAAACTATTACCACAGCTCACACTGTCACAGAATGCTGTGGGGAAAAAGCTGGACTGTGTGCTGCGGCTGCCCCCTGGTGGTGGGGAGAGGTGGTGCAGTCTTACATAGATGACTCTGCTGGGAGAGCCCGAGGCGCTGGAGGCTGGAACTGAAGTGATGCTCTCAGATGAAGTCCTGGTCACCTGAAACACACACAGAACACACACACACACACACACACACACATACGCAATTATTATAAATATAAATATATATGTGCACATATTCATAGTTTAATTATTTAAACAATGCTTTGTGAGAGAGATATTTGGTTCAAACTTGAAATACAAATGTGCCGAGTTCTTTTCCTTTTAGTAACCATTTCTCTTGTGTTGCATGTACACTTGTTAAATAATGAGTTATTATTTTCTTTATCAATACATTATTTGATACGTTACATTGATTACAATGAGAGGAATGAGAGGAAATCAACAAAGAAGCCAGAACCAGCGTTTTAAATAACTGAAACAATTAACACATCAGCATAGACACTTTTCTACTTCCACACATGTTGGCTTTAACATTAAATAATCTAAAAATAAATCTAAAATAATCAATATCTGAAGATAAACTGAACCATGATGTTACTTTAATGTTTCTAATTGGTACCTTCATTTAACAAAGTCAGTTATTTAAGTTATTTAAAGGTCCAGTGTGTAGAATTTAGTTGCATCTAGTGGTGTAATCGCTGCATTGCAATCTCCTCACATCACCCTCACCTTCCTAATGTAATGGAGAAACAACACTATAAGCACCCTGTTTACAGTCACTATTCAGTTTGTCTGTTCTGAAACACAGTGTTTCAACATGGCGGCCTCCATGAAAGAGGACCCGCTCCCACTGTAGACATAAATAATATATAATAATATATAAGTAACAAACATATAAAGATTCTTATTTTCAGGTGATTATACATGCATGAAAACACAGTTATAAATATTATATTCCATGTCTGCCTTATTCTGAAAATAAAGGCATTAAATCTTACACACTGCACCTTTAACAAAAAAAACTAAAAAAAATGCAATACTTTGAGAGATGTTTATTTGCTTTCTTTTGGAGAGGTAAGTATGAGGCTAGCCAGGCTAGCTGTTTCCCCCTGCTTCCAGTCTTTATGCTAAGCTAGGCTAATCCAACTCCAGCTCCGTACTTAACACACAGACGTGAGATTTATTTCAAATTTCTCATCTCACTCTGGGAAAGAAAGCAATTGGAATGTACAGTACATGAGAATATATTCAAATATTTCTAGAAGCTTTACCGTAAATATACATTATTGAATGTAAACATTGTTGGTACATTTTGCAGTACATCTTAACTTCATCACGTTCAAACAGCAGTGGTGCTATTAGTGAAGCTGTGCTGGGAGATCAGTACCAATCTTGGTTTTTGTTAAAGCACACAAGTTGAAGACAGAGAATGGGCCTCAGATTCAAATCAATATTGGTCTAAATACTAATTATTACAGTACTCATCTTTTCAGTTATATTTCTCTGTCTTTCAAGTTGCGTGAGTGTTACTCTACAGATACATAATATATCCTACAGATGCAGGTACTGACACACTTTAGTCATCTCTACTTGCTTGTTAAAGCGTCCCTGCACATGCACCGACTGATAACCAACATCATCAGTCACTGAAATACTTTACAGTAGGTGGACTGTGGGTGTGGGCTGCTGCTCAACCTGAAGCAAATATAGTAGTACGGTGTCAAAAGTTATGATCAACCCATGCAGCAAATGGTTGTGGTAAGGGCGGCGGGTGGTTGAGGTTGAGTTGGGTTTTGGGTGGGTGCAGGACGTACAGGAGCACCCACCTCTTGCTCAGGGACTTCATTGAGCTGTATCCGGACCTGCTTCTGGGAAGGAGACGGGGTTATGATGAAGAATGAGGATGGGAGTTGGTGGAAGGGCAGATAATGAATGTAAAGCTGTAGGACTGCTGATGTAATGGTAAAACAATGTCCAATTGTATTCCGTCCTGAACTACCCTTCATTGTGATTGGTCAGACACATCCTTAATATAACTGATGAAATGAAACAATAAAGAATGTTGATCTTTAGACAAATGGTAGACATTAACCTTTTTTCTGGAGATAGAAAACAAGAAACCCAAAGGAGTCCGGGAAGTTGAAACTTAAAAGGTTTCAGCACTTATCAGGGAGGTCAAACACAAAATCTGAAAGTAAACTCAACCATTTTCATAATCCTTCACTTTCAACCAATCCCATTCACAGCTGTATGATCCAGAAACCAACAACATCTCAAATCTTTCCATGTGGCATCCATATAACAATGTCCTAAGAACAGGACTCTGTGATCTGATGTGAAAACTATTTTGATTCTATTTGGAGATTGGTGACATGAATAAATATCCTTGAGCACCTTATCTCTTTTGGCAAGCATACAGATGTGGCAGTCTTTTCCACCCACCTTACTCTTCTCCTCCAGCTTGGCTGCTTGTCTGCATGGAGGATGCCAGATAGAAGATCCTAAAAGACACAAAGGCAAAGACAAGAACTGTCAGAGATTTTTTCGAGCATGTCAACATGTCTATTCGCATTGTCCCCAGCAGCATGGCTCCAGTTAAAATTCTTTAATTGTCTAGGGATGGAAGTGGTGGTTGGCTGATCAGCTGGCCCAGACTGAAATATCTGTTCTGACAATTATGATCCTCACACAATTCATATAATAACACTTGTGACTTCCTGAAGTTTCATCTGATAGTTTCATCCAGCACTATTTAGCTTAACCGGCACAGTGCAGCCAAAAAGACTGGCATGGCATGGGTACGAATGATGCTACAAACTGGTTCTTTAGTACATTGTGGGTACATTTAACTGATATTCTTCTTTGTACTTGTTGGTAGTGTTTGTTTAATACTCCACTGCTATGTATTAGCTTCAGTTTTTGTCACCTTTATATGATTAGGTCTGAAAACAAATTCATATTCTGGCACTAGCAAGTACTGTAAAACAAAAAAAAAGACAAAGCAATGGATAAAAATCTATTTTTACTACTAAATCTATTCACCAAAGTGTAGCACTTGAGTCGAGGCAAATCAATCACCCATGGCAAAGCACCAGCTGCTACTTTGCGTCAGTACCATGGCAGCAGTAAATAATATCTCTATGAGTGTGGCGGTGTGACTGAGGCATGATTCATTCACCAGGCTGTTAACCCAGTTCATTAGGGGCAATGCATTGGGTATGGTGATATATTTCTGTTGGTGTGTGAGAGGAAATAACATGTCACCGCTACATTTTTAGCTCTAGATCTTCTTCTCATCTAACAGTTGTCAGCCATGTGTTTCAGTATAAAAGATACGGTACGGACCCTGACATTTGGAGCTTCACTAAAAGATCTTCAAGATTTTGAAGATATAATGTATAAGAAGCAGCTTTTACCTTGCAGGTACATTTCTTCTCCCTCTGCGAACATCTGCTCACAGCGGGCACAGCGGGCACATGTGGGGTGGTAGTGCTTCTCTCCAGCCTGTTGAGCATTAAATAATAACTGGTTAACGTTGAAGAAGAGCACAGATATCCTGACATTTAGTCCCTAGTATGAGTCGAGTTCCAGAAACACTGCGTCCTACACTTCCCATAACTAGCATCCTTTTCGTTGCCAGGGTAGCGCCCACATTTTGCACACCACCAGTTCATGCGTGGGTTTCCTGATATAACTGTCTAGTTTCAGATAACCCTGATGACATCATCTGTGGATATTTTGTCAGACCACCAAACCTCTGACTTATTATCAAGTTATTAGTCAAACAAATTTGACCCAGCATCTTGAGTTGCCATCACACTTATAGCCCAAACAGCAAAATGATGCAAAGACATTAATGTTTGTGCCTGTATACAAGAACAAGTCTGTGTATGCCTGAAGACACAGTTCATTAGAAAATTCATAATCAGCTTATAAAAAGATGCAGCATGAATTAGCGGTCCCGGGAGTGTTGCTAAGCTAATTGTTATTCAGACTCAAATTAGCATTACTTGATCAAAGTGCCAGCAGCTTAACGACTACAAAGTAAAGGTTGGGTTTTATCATTTGGCCACAAGGTGGAGCACTTGTGTTGAACAAAGAGCACTGCAGATACATGAAGTGTGGAGAAACATAGAGATAACACAGGTATGAAAATACTCTGATCAACTTTAATTATAGACTTTGATACTTTTAACTGATCATTATTCATCAATAAACTTCAGTTTTTTATCACAGCTAAAGAATCAGGAGTGAAAACATCCTTCAACCTACAAATGTCCCAATAAACCTAAACATTGAGTCTGCAGTGGCTCACCATCTGTCATGACCTGTGTGTGTGTGTGTGTGTGTGTGTGTGTGTGTGTAGCATGGAGCTGCTATTATGTGGCTTGACATTTACAAGCCAATGGGGGTGATGTCCTCTCCAGCGCTTGAACCCACAAGGCAGTGTGAGGGGGGGGGTCGTCATTTTGAGTATGGATATGTCTGTGAAATTGCTTTGAAGTCATAGTGTGGATTGTTTATGGGCTTGTGAAACCGCAGGGCCATGGGGATATAGATCTTCAGTGGCCTGCATGGTTCCTCGTAACCGAAAACCGATCAGGGACCTGAGTTGGGCCCCAGTTCAAAACGCTGCTGCCATGTTGGTGTTCTCTCTCTTCTATCGGGAACCATTGGGATCTGACGGCTTCAGCTTGGGTCCAAGATTTGAACCGAAGATTGAAGATCTACAACTGTGAGCAACCATCAGTGCAGTTAGGTAGATTCATTGCCCAGTTTAAGGATAACTCAGTAGTACAGTATTTTTTGTAGATGAGTTGGGTTCTTTTTTTGTTGTTTCAAAACTTTGGTCCAAGTTTCCTAAGAATCACCTCCTTTTTAATAAGTCATTCAGTCTGTTGGTTAATCCAAATACCATTCCACTTGCACCGTGGTGATTTATTCAACACAAGTGCTTTATTCTGTCTTGTATTGTGTTGTGACAACAGAAAACATCATTGGGATCAAGTAGAATTATCTCACTCTTGGCAGATTTTCGTGTTTTAAAAGACGTAGGATTTATGAACTAAACTAAATGAAACAAGATGGAGACATTTTTTTTCTCTCCTTGCAAAACAGTCATCTGATGCGTGCTGATCTGTGCCTTCCCAAAGGCATCCCATCTTGCTTCAACAGCGGCCTGATTACGCACAAGTCCCCTCTGAGGTCCCTCCACTTTGCTGCGTCATCTTAGTATGGATCGATACCAGAAAACAGGACGTCAACACCCTATTTCTCGGATAACACCCTGCTTTAATGCTTATCTGAACCAAATGGACAGCAGATGCAGAGAGCAAGCAACCTGAGACATAAAGAAATGACCAGAAATGAGCAGGGAGACTCCAAGTCCAGGTATTACTGGGAGATAAAAGTTAGGTCAGGTGCTTGGAAACTGGCAGCATGTTGTGGATGGCATGCCAAAAGCTCATATTTGAACTGTACTGAGAGAGATAAACAGACAGAGACCTAAAGAAAAGAGGAAGTTGACTTAGAAACATTGAGGCCCAGAGATAAAAAGGACGGAACTGGATTGAAATTCAAACATGGAAAGTATGAGAAAGCAGGAAAGGAGATAGCACGGCAATCAAATCCCTTCTTTGTCAGAATCAAGGCTGCATGAGGGGAAAATTACCATATTCATTCACTGATAAGTCAAGGAAGAGGAGGGGGTGAGGGTGGTTTGCAAGGGGGAATGAACTTGACAGCTGATGATTAGATGTTTTACTTAGGAATGGGGCTGTAGCTGGTCAGCCAGGGCTGTGGTTTGTGGCTGAGACTCCTGTAGAGTTTTGGGTTTTTGAAACAGCTGCAGTAAAGAGCTGGGAGAAAGCTGTCCAGCCTCTTTATTTACACAATTACAGACGGACCATCTGCTTTCTCAAAATGATCCTCTCTCTAATGCCTCGTCCATCCCTTCATCTCGCAATTGTAGAAACCAGTCAGGCGAGTAAGGTGATCCATTTAGAAAATTGGAATAGATTTTGGTGAGCCGGGCATTGCTACAGCACGAACACACACACAAAGAAAAAAACAGTGATGTGTGTCATTGGTAAGACAATTGTGGAATTGGAAGAGCCGGACCACACCTCAACTACGCCACTTCCGACAGTCCTATAAATACCCTCCTAACCCTTTGGTTCCCTTTGCTCTTGTATTCCACACACCCCATTTGTTTCACCTATTTCCCCTCTCTTTCCTACTCTCCATAGGGTTCTGAGCGGAGTCTGTCATGCCCGGCTGCTATGGCGGATTCCCTACCGAAGCTTCACCAGATTGCAGCATCAGACCGAAGAAGTACACAAGATCTTGTTTCACTCTTAATCCTTCCTCGAAACTATTTAGGGTCTTGTAATCTGTTGTCCACAAGAAAAGTGACAGAAAAGTTACCCATCGAGACAATTCTGCCATTGGAAAGGTGCTATCAATGGCTATAAGACCAAAACCTTCAGGTCCCTCAGGTACTAAATTCAAGAATAGAAGCCATTAACTTCCTTCAGCTGGCTGTTAACTGTGCTGGCTTGCAGCCACCAACAGATTCCCCCACAAACAGAAAATTCCTGAGATCACAAGAGTTTCCTAAATTAATCGTGACTCTTAGAGAAGTATTTCAGCCGTCGGGCGATCTGCACTGCGTTTTTGATTAAAGCATACCGAGGCTTTCTCTCACATTGATGCTGATGACTCTGGAACAAACACAAGAACTAAGAAGTCAGCATGAGAAGTGACAGTAATGAGATGACTGATTAGAGAAAGCAAACACATGATCAGTGGCAGAGTCACGTTGCACTGGTGTGAGCCATTGTTTTCTTTTGGAGATAGCAAAGAGACCTTGGGTGTTACATCTTACAACAGTCTTACAGTTCAATGAATTTTGACTGAAAACTTGTGGAACCAATGGGTTTATAGCTGTTTCTAACAGAAGATAACATGACCAGTGATGGAAGATGCCCCAAAACTTTTTGGTTCTTATTCATCCTTTTCTCCAGAGGATAATAATTTCCAGTGTATTATTTTATGTTGAACTGAAATACATAATCTAAAGTCTTTGCTAGGCGTTGCTTACCTCTACAACACTTTGTGTTCCACCTTTTGGTGGGCAAACCTCATACGAGCATATCCACTAACACTATTTGACTGACAGATGATTTCTGGGAACAGCAATACGAACACCATAGCTGCTAACAAAGATGAAACGAACAAAGTTTAAGTTCAACCCTCCTCCCACTGCTGCCATCTCCAGTTATTGACTTGATACGTCCCTGCAGAGCAGACTCTTTGATCTCAAGCAAATGCCGTGACATTTCGAATGCTCAGTCGCTCCTTTACTGTTTCAAAGAGCAAGCACGGCATAGGTAGAGTGGCTGGAGACAGCGTTTACACCGATACACTCGGACAACTTGCATTTGATTTAAAACAACAACAAAGGATAGCAAAGAGCTGGGCCTCTCTCGGAGGAATAACACTAGAAAGTTGGATTTTTTATTAGTTCGCATGTAATATAATTTTTCATATCTTTTTAAGGATGAGGTAATGTGCTAAAGAAGAACAAAAGTAAGAAGTAAGGTAAAACTTGCCTCAAGCAACACAACTCCACCACTCTGTACTCAGTACACACACTTCACAGGTACAGGTGCTTTTAGCCCTGCTCGACTCCCCCGACGGCCAAACACAATACTGTAGGAAATGGAAGTGGCTGATGTCATTAACACACACACACACACACACACACACACACACACACACACACACACACACACACACGCTTTCATCTCATTTCTTATGTTTCCGCCGCTCTTCAGACACTGGAACCTGATAGGTGTTTATGAGAGGAGAGAACGTGAGAGAGCGTCACGCGATGAAAGAAAAGAGAGAATGCGAGTGAGAGGGATTGTTGTTTGTGCCTATAATGCCGCTCTGTTGTTCGGAGGTCACGGCAGGAGCTCCCAAGACCCTCTGTCTAAAAGCTTTCTTCCTCTCCTCCTCCTCCTCCTCTTCCGCCTCCTCTTCCTCTCCTCTCTCTCTCAGTCCGAGGAGAGTATCCCGTGTCCCATCCCTCCATCGCTGAAGAACAACAGACCATTTCACTAAAACCGGATTCCTCTGCACTGATTTCCACCTGCATGCCTCGCCAATGGACGCTGTCCTGTCAATCTCCCTCCTCCGTCTTCTGTTCAACTTGCAGGCCGTGTTGCAAAGACCTGACTGTTTTATTTTAGCAATCTCATCACTGCTTGCCATGATGATAATGCCAGAGATACATAACAGGCCTTCTAACAAACAGCTGGAATACATTTGACTGTGCAAATAATGCAGAGAGTGAGAAATGATTGGAGTTGCATATTTCTGTAATCACACTTGATGGCTTCTCATTTCAGCAAAATTCCAGCCAACGATTGCTTCAGTTATTTCAATCTATCATCGCAGCTCAGCATGACATGATATCAACAGTCAGACAACGGTTAGTCAACATATCCACAGTGAGTTAACTCCTACTAAATCATAAGAATAGATGAATTATAAAGCACTAATTTCTTTCCTCAATCCTTATTCATCCAGTTAGGTGATTCAGAGTTCTTCTGGAGCCTCTGCTGCAGAACAGACCGACTTTTAACCTCAAACCTCCTGATCCAGGTACCCGCAGACCCAAGAGTTATACTTTTTTTTTGTCATATCTCACAGGTTCTTTATTCTCAGTCCAAATATTCTTCCATTTGTCAATCAGTGCGTTCCTAATGACTTCACATCACCGTTTCCATTTTAATTAGTGCTTTTTAAAAATACTAATGCATCGTTGTCCTTGGGGATCCCAGTCTAAATTCTGCCTGTTCAGTTTTAAAAGATGGAACTATTTATTGAGTTCATGTTTGCCACCTGCATTCTGTCAGATGCAGATTTCCTGATGAGCTCTGTTTATTTTAAAACAACTCTTACCTTATTTACAGCCTTTATCTTGCTCTTATATATTTACATAAAGTTTGGGATATTTGACTTTCCGGTTAAATTTATGAAAAAAAATAAAAAGTGATATTATATCATGAAAGTAGGGCATTTAGATAGAAGCATGCAGTCATCATTTCGTCATCTCAAACTATTTATTGAAACAAAAGCTAACAAAAGTAGTGGGTATAGGACAACAAAAAACTGTCAGTGTCTCAGTAACTTGTCAGGTATCCTTGACCATCGACTACAGCTTGACTAGACGTCTCGCGCTGTTCACAAGTGGACTTATTCCAACCTGCTGATGACACTCTGTGTCACTCAGCGCTCAGTGCTAACTTCCCTCTGAGTACTTCCCGTTTGAAGCCTCACACCGACCAGGATTGTTAGGTGTCGTCTTGGTGTCATGATGTCAAAATGTGAACAGCGTGATGAAGAGGACTGTGAAACACTGAACAGTTGGACATGTGCATTCAAAAGTTTAGAGAAGGTCAAATGAAGTTCACCTGTAAAGGTTAGAGTGTATTTTAGGAGCACTCTGAAAGCTGAATATCTCAAACTTTTTGTGAGGAGTAGATTTATATACTGTGTGATTATTTTGTATATCTTCTCATTTGGCATGTGACTGGTTTGTGATGAAGACCCTCCCACATGTGCTGCTTATCTCGTCAGTCTAGGATCTCACTGTCTCATTGTTGACTTTCTCCGTTAAATAAATAGTTAATGAACCATGAGCCACGTCGTGTGTTTTTATCATCAGGCCTGTAGTATCACAGCGGCATGGGCTGGCACAATGTAGCGGAAAGACTGGTAGCAGTGTGTGTAAAGTGTGTGGTGACAACGCTGCAAAGGTCGGGGCTAATTAAAAATAACCATCTTAGCGACTGATATCATGACCCTCATTACAGACAGAACGTATGCCAAATATGTTTCATGAAGGCAGTGAGAGGTGCGTTACATTATTCAGCATGACAGCATCAAAAATTAAAGCAAGTATGTAGTCAGGAAACAATCAATATGTTTGTTTGATCATCTCAGGTCCTGTATAATATCCCTGTAATGACTTTGCATATATCTAACAACATGTCGTTGTGAACGCCTCTTTCCTAGCCTTGTCAGCGCTCTGGTAAAATGTCCGATTTTTTCTAAAATTTCTACAAATTTTAGAACATTTGAAAAATGCGTTAAAAAGAAGTGAAACAACCTCACCCCAAAATCAGACTTTTGCTCCCATTTCACGGTGCAATGCTTCCATTCACTGACTTTCCCACATGACTTGTTACAAAGTGAAGCTCTGTCTTCTCTGTTCTCTCTCTATATATACTGCTCACGCAAACCAAATCAGGTCACGCACATGCAGACAAACAACTCACACCTGACTATATGACAGCGACAACCTGGGGGTGACGAGTCTAACACCTCATATCTAATTAGACGGTTGAAAAATGTAACGCGCCGCACGTAATGACTTTTTAAAAAAGGGACGAGGGAGCTGAGCTGTTGGAGTTTTCTAGAACAGGAGGCTGCACAGCTTCATTTTACTACCTGAGAGTGAGTGACAATGAACGTTAACCTGCCTGAGGGGGAGAGGAGCTCAAAGGCATTATCCTGCAAAAAAAGAAAAAAACGAGAGATTGTGCTGAAGAGAGTGGATACTGGTCGGTTGGGTATTCCCTGTGGACCCACATGCAGCAGGCTACAGAGGGACTAATGCAGCAGAGCTAACCCTGTTAGCCTCTAGAAGCTGCACTGTGCACTATTCCTTTTCATGCTGCTATCGATGGTGCCAAAGTGCAAAAAAAACCCCCAAAAAAACCCTCTATGGTTACACATAAAAAGGAGCTGGTCCCAGATCTGTACATACATGCACAGGTAGCGATTCTAGAAGCATTTCTCATGTATCTGCATTAGCAGTGTATAAGATGTGATGAAATTTTAATGATCGCTTTGGGGAAATGGGGTCAGCACTGGAGTCTGCTAAGTGGAAATATGAGAATAAGATGTACGAGGTACATAAAGTAACAGGATGCATTACGTTAAAATATTTGCAGTAGAAGGACAACACGGTAAACAATGTCATTTAAAGGGGCATGCCTATGATTTAATGCTGCATGTTAAAATTAGGCCGCTCACAGCATGCAGCAAAGGCTGAGATATCCTGAATTTTAATCCCTTGTAGAGGTAATGCCCCCAAGAAAAGCCGGATCCTACACATCTCCTAATGCAACCCAATTTCTTTTCAGCTTTATGAGCCCAGTATGTAACACAGGCTGTGTTTTATGAATTATAATCAACAAAACAACAGATATTTTCTTATTCAACAGGACGTTTTTATTCCCATGCAATCCTTGGACGTTTTCTCTGCTGTGTTTGCTGGAACTGAATGTGACTTTTACTTCCAGAACAACAGAAAATCTGTTATCTCAGACTTGACAAATATCCTGCAGAGCAGCAAAAGACGTAGGCTGTAGGGCTCAAGTTCATTTGAATGAATTATGTCTCCTCTCTTTTATCCAAATTCCATTCTTTAAAAAAAAGTCACAGATTCATGTCTATCTATCTCTCTCTCCCCATCAGTTCGTCCATTCATGAATCTGTCATTATTGTATCCATTTCTCTTCCTGTACCTGACCCCGAGTGAGTATTTCCTCTACAAATAAGCCGTCAGTGCCGTTATGTTACCTCCAGGACTTTTCCAGTGATGTACTTCTTGCAGCTCTCACACTGGATGCCAAACATGGCGTGGTAGTCCATCTCGCAGAAGGGGATTCCATCCCTGATAGGACAACACAGGACAAGTCAGCAGATCTGAGACAGCGCGGGGCAGAGGATACACTTCATATCACGTGGGAGACAGCTCAGAGCCTCTGAATCCTCCGTGTGCAACATGTCTGAGCTGACAGCGCTCAGCAGGCGATTAAAGAAGGTGCAGGGTGGAGCTCCCGCTGCAGACATCCAACTGAGGTGATCAAGTTATAGTTTGATCATTTGTAAATATTTTACATCAAATACAAAAAAATGCTGGTTAGAGCTAAAATGTAATATTTCTGCCAGCATATCATTGCAATAAAGATGGTTTTACAATGCTTTTAGCCAACAATTCTGTTCAAATATTGATCAAATCCATGCTAATTTTAATCTGTCTGAGATATTTGTATTTCAGCTCAGTATCACTGTATGAAGTACAGGAATATGAAGCTGTGGCAGAGAACAACATTCTCTAAATCTCTAATTTTCTATAAAAATTCATTCATTATTTATGTACCATACAGGTAGCACTTTTCAAAACAGTGTTACACATCCAGAAAATGCGATATAAATGATTAAATGGAAGGATTAAAGTGAAAAATTAGAAGTATTGTATAGATTTTTTATAATATTTCCCAAACCTGTTTTTTAAGGCTAAACTGACACAACCCTAGCCTACGGGGCCAGAGAACATAAGAATAAATTGTTAAATTGTTATACTAATCCTTATTGATATTGTGCATAAGACTGACATGACACCTGTCATGAACATGTAGGAGTCTTTATGAATGATGTTGTCATTACTGTCAGTTATGTCACTTTTAATGCAAAGATGACATTGTTTGAGAAGTTGCAAGATGTTGACTTTAATCATTAATTCATCTCTATACGTTAGCATTACATTAAGCCACATGGTTAGTTTTGATATTGGCTGTCATGAGACCATTACATCTGTGTCATGAATATTTCCCTTGACCTCTAGTAGAGTGGCACATTTTGGACCTGTCATGAAGATGTCATTAAATGTTATAAGGCCCCGTTTGACGACAGAGTAGAGTACCGAGGTTATTTATAGATTTCTTTATAGCTTTGCTTGCTGCTGGCCTACTTCGTGACAGGTGTCGTGTCATGTTTATGATGGTATCATGTCAGTCTTATGAACACCCCTTGAAATAAAGTGTTACCGTACCATGTTTAGATTTATTTATAAGCTTTCTGTGCATAATGTTTCAGTATTAACTTTAAAAAATGTAGGTCACAGTAAAGGATCAAACAGGAAATGGAGCACTGTAATAACAGAATATGGTGTGCATCTTAATCACTAGGCCACCGGGTGTCCCTGTGGATTTCATTTTTTATCGGGTGTTTGACATTAGTGGGCAGAGAGCGAGACTCAATTTAAGCAAAGATGGAATTTCAGCAATAAAGATGTCATATTTTGATTTATTAAGTAAAGTGAAGTAGACGTTTTCTGACATCCAATTGTGACTACCATCGAGGGAAGGGAGTTAATGAAGGAATGTAGCCAGACTGACTTACTTGCTGATGTACTCGGCATTGAGCACCTTGTTGCAGACTTTACACTTGAAGCAGCCCAGGTGCCAGTGCTTGTCCAGTGCTACAAGAGACTGTTCATTTTTAAACTCCTTCCCACAGCCACAGCAGTCTGCAAAGAAGACAACGAGACAAAGGGAGGTGAGTCGATACATGATGGAAAATAATACTGAAGTCGACTTTCTGGAGTGGGAGAATCATTAAGCAAAATGGTGAATTTGGCATTTTGGTTTTCTCAGAGTCGAATGACTTAACACAATTTAAGAAAGTGACAATTTAAAGGATGAAATTGTAATAATGAGCAGTGTAACAAATCATAGTCTGCAGGGTGCTTTAGGGAGGCAAGTCACAGAGAGACAGACATAAACAAAGCACTGACTGTGGACAGCCTGTATGGGTGCAGGGCTGTTGGCAGGGAGAGGCTGGGTACACTTTTGGCAGATACACTCCTTCCCATTAAATGTCACTCGGTCGCCGGCCGGGAACGGCTGTCTGCAAACAAACAGAAAACAGACAGAACATCAGATACAGGAACGGACTGATACAGGATGTGCATCCCAAAGTTTACAAATCTATTCTAATCCTCTGAAACAAGATTTAGATCATCCCTGGAGAGAACTGTTTAAGGTGGCCCAGAAGCTTCTTAAGGCAGGGTGAGTAAATAAAATCCTCCCACACCTGAAAGAGATCTGACACATGAAGTAAAGAAGTAATCATTTATTTATGACTAAACAAAGCCAGGAAACAGAAATTTATTGAGCATTTTTAGTCAAAGGAACAGACTGTTCCAAAACAGTTACAACATGTTGAGCCATGGCCAGGATTTTAGAATATCCCAAAAACATATCCCAAACAGAACCCCACCCACCAAAGAAAGTTTTATAGACACCAAATAAATTATGTAATATCATGTATTTTTTTGTTTTTATAACTGTTTTATGCAATATTGCTTCATTTATGAATATCTTGTTTTGTTCAAATTATATTAATTGTATTATAATAAAATTCATAATCAACTCATCTTACGTTTTTAACATACTTTAGTTTTTCCTGCATATTTTTGAGGATTTTCGCATATTTTGGGGGATTTTTCTGGGGTTTATGCCTAACCCAGGACACCGCAGTAAGGACTCAGCTTTAGTGCACAGGGTGTAAACTCCAAGTAGAACTACTTTCAATTTATTTAATCTGTGGTGTACAAGCAAAAAGCAGACTGCAAATGAACAGTCTTTATGAGATGGCACAGAGCAGTAAATAACTGTGTCATCTGCATAAAAGTGGATATGTGCATGGAACATTCCAACTAAACCTCAAACTAAATAGCAAAAAGACATGGGCCCCAGAACGGAACCTTGATCACATTTAAAGATTTCAGCCTGCATGCATATTGTTCTGCCAATAAATACTGTGTCCAACTTTATGTCCACAGTTTTGGTTTGTCCCTTTTGCATTTCGTCATGACAATGCCCTCATGCACCCCCAGCCCAGCTCTCTATATATTTTCTATATATATATATACGTTTCGTGGGGAAGAACGTGACTGCCCCACAAAGAGCCCTGACCCTAACTGTATCCAACAGCTTTTAAATGAACTGTGAGCCAAGCATTATCAACCAACATCAGTGCTGGATCACACAAATGCTCTTGTAGCTGAAAATAAGTAAATCACTGCAGCCAGGTTTCAACATCTGGTGGAAAGGCTGTCCAGAGGAGGCTGTTATAGCAGAAGATTATTGCCCATGATTTTGGAATGAGGCGTTCAACTACCTCACATGGCTGTAATGTTGTTCAGGGGAGACCAAGTCATCATCAAGTCATACATTAAAAATTGAAACAGAAGAGGAAGTGCAGCTTAAGGCACATTGGCAGTGGATTCAACATTCACACATGCAAGTTGCTGCTAGGGAAATATCAAACAAATTCATTAATTCATTGTATCACCAGCGAAAATGCCTTTAGAGACAAATTCCATTACTGTTAAGAGGGACATTATAAAACACAATGAAACAACGTTAATGTCTCCTGGCTGCTTGTATGTGCTGCTCCAGCACAGCTGCTGTCACTGACTCAAGTATAGAAAGAATAATGATTCCCTGGCAGAGCAGGGCTCTGAATGGCTGCCACATATTGCTTCCTACAGCTCTGTAATGTGATATTAGAGCTGCTGTCGCACTGTCACAGCCAGCTACTGAGAGATAAATACAACCAGGTAGACTGGGTGACCCTGAGATTATAGGTTATTCATGTATAAACAGTCACAAAGTATTTCTTTTAAAAGGTTCCTATATTTAGTCAGTCTATTTTAAAGAATCACTTACGTTGTTATATCTATTATGCACTGGAAACCTGTGCTTTTAAAAGTGCTGCATATAATTCGATTTTTTGTGACCGGCAGAAGAATCCTAATGACTTTTGTTATCTGCTGACTTTTCCTCTAGCCACAATGCAGTACACTTTTGTCAACAACTATTCGTATTGGATATGACATTAATGGTTCAGACATTCATGTCCACCTCAGGGTGAATTGTAATAAACTTTGGTGATTCCTTAACTTTTAATGTAGCACTACATCAAGATTTTAGTGTTCAATACAAAATGCCTGCAAAACCATACATACAAGCACAGTTGTACTCTGTGTTTAGTGCTCACTATCAAATGTTAGCACGCTAACATGATAAACTTAGGTACTTAACATGCATGACATATTTGGTTATGCAAGGCACCAAAATTAACTGGTGATGATAATGATGGGGCCAAAAACAAATTCACGCTTAAGCTCAGAGGAGGTTGGGGTGGCTTTTCTTTCTCTTTTCCACTATTTTGAAATATCCTATGCACCTACAGTGCCATATGTGCAACCAATCACATACTGCTATCTCTAAACGTGTTCTCGCCCTGGAGCATGACCTCAACTATAGGCTCTAAGATAGCGAACGTGGTAAACACTATCTACTACTAGAATACATTAAACAAACAAGATTTTATTCTGCTCTTTTCACTCTTCGCCGTCAGGGTTGCTAATTCTGCACTGAACAAATGTGTGTTGGCTCTGTTTAATTCTATTCAAGTATTTAATTGAAACTGACTTACTGAGATGGATTTCTCTACATGTGGTCTAACCCTCTGCGATTATGGTCTGTGTAGAGTGATAAAGGCAGATTAATTGCAGATTATTGTTGCAGGTGAAATGTGAAGTAGCACCCACACAGCGATAGTGAAAAACAGAGCTAGATTACAGTGAACTAACTCAATTATTGATGATAAATCCGCTGTGACCACGGGGCACAGACACAGCTGAGTCTCATCTCAAGCAGCATTTGCTCTCTTTCCCTCAGCCCTATTTATATATGGTGCACAATAAGAGTGTGTGTTTTGTTACTACAAAAGCGATATTTGTTATTAGAGGGGTGCAGAAGTTTGATGATCGCATAACAAACCTCAAATGCCACATTGGAACATTCTGATCTCAGGTTCAGCATTGGGATCGCCGAGGTATGATAGCACGAACACACACAGAAAACCCACCCAGGGTTCAAAAGACACTTAACTCTAGCTGTGGGAATGGGCTAAGTGGCCGCACTGACTGACCACGCACTTAGCATTCCTGCCCGGGAGAGGCTCCCATTACCTTTATAGGCCTGAGAAACAACACTGGTCACACACACACACACACATTACACAGTCAGTAAGCATATACATGGCTAGAAACAGGTGAAGATGCCTATGGCTCGCGGTGACACGTGTCTCTTCGTGAGCCCTCCTATATTTATACATGTGTGTGTATTATAGTTTTATGTACTTGAAAATGACACCTACACCAGAACGGCCTCGCTGTTCATGATGGGTGTAAAAGAAACACACACTGCTGGTGTGAAATCTGCCTGAGAAAGATGTTTTTGTGTTTAAATTTTGAGCTCTTTTAGTCATGGGGAAGTACAAGGAGGGGTCACTCGACCAGCTGATGAAGATATGTTTTTTATTACAGCAGCCCTATTCAAGTCTGACGGTGTTTGGCTGCCTCTGTGGTAAATTACATATGACTTAATGTAGCATTCAAATGTGTTCAAGACCTTGTACAACCTTCACGATGTTTTTTGAGACCTTTAAGGACCCAGCGGCTGGGGTTAAAAGTCATATTATATTCGGGGTAGGGTTATCGTCGAAAGAAAGGATCTGACATACAGGCATCCATATGATCATTTACCTCGTCTTACTTCTTCATCATTTCAAGTGTAACAAATGCTAAAAAAAGTTTCCACATTAGATAGAGGTATAGATGTTTAAATACTACTAAGTACATGTCTGTCGACTCCTTTGCATTCAGAATGTTGGTGCTCGGGTCCTGACAAAAATGGAAAAAACTCAGCCTGAAGAAACAAAGGTTCAAATCCTGCCTACTTCCTTAGCACACTCGACCAATCACTGTGTGAAGTGACATACAATATACGTATATGTATAGAACATAGATTGTTAAACACAGCCCCAGAAATTCCCAAATGAATTGAAAAGCTTCTAGACAAACCAACAACATAGCTTAATGCATGCTGAGGCCTTTACGATGCAACGGAATGCCGGAACAAACTTTCAAGAAGATAAGACTCCAGGTCATGTCCACTGCCTTTGACTAAACCTTAAGCACTTAACAATGGTCCACCTAAGGGTTAGGGTTGGAGCGCACACTCTACCAGTTGAGCCACCAGGGTAAGTGTAGGGGTGTAAGGGAAAGATTTTCCTTATCCATCCTGTAAATTATGAGCTGCTGCAACAAGTGAACTTACCCAGTGTGGGATCTGTAATATTTATTGTATCATATCACACCATATTGTATTGTATCGTATCGTAAAATCGTAAATATGCTGGTTTTCCAGCCATGTTTCTTCCATTGTGTATGGTATCAAGTCTTTCTGTCATCAGATTCAAGGCTAAAGTCAAGGATTGCAATTCTTGCAACTGAAGAAGTAGCCAGATCATACGTTAACTATATATGGTTTCGGGCATTACTTCCCACATTCTCTTTCTTACTTGCAAGAGGCGCAGACGAAGCAACGGGGATGGTAGGTCTTGCCCAGGGCGGACACCACCTCCCCCTCGATGAAGTCCTGGCAGCTGAAGCAGCGAGTCCCGTACATTCGCTGGTAGTCCAGAGTGCAGATGTATTCACCCTGCCGCACGAAGAAGCCTCCCTGGGCCAGTTCGCAACCACATACTGTGATAAGGAAGGGGGGGTGGACAGAAGAATGAAAAAAAACAAATATAGGTAAAAACAGACAAGTGAACACATTTAAAAGAAAAACCTTTGAAAATACAAATGCTTCCCCTACAACATTGACGTATTCAAGCTACATTCAGTAGCCATTAAGCAAACTGTGACAACACTAGGGGACCACAGGAGTTATATATGTTTTATTTTGTTTTGGTTTTTGTACCACAAGCAGAATGGCTACAGGAATTGCAAGGACTGTCCACCACTTTGGTTCCAACTTAAATATCTTAACAATAGCTGCATAGATTGCAGTGATATTTTCACATTTATGGATGATTCACAGAGCCACTGAGTCTGGTGCCACAATGAGGTTGAAACTTTTATGTAAAATATCTCAAAAAATATGTATTATATTTAAATCTGGTTGTTGGAATGCTAGCATTAGCATTTAGCTCAATGCACTGATGTACTTGTGTACTATTCTATACTGTACTTTACCATGCTCTGCTCTGCTATGCTATACTATGCTATGGTATACTACTATAATATATTATGCTATGCTTTGCTACTATAATATATTCAATTCAATTCAATTTTACTTATATAGCGCCATTTCATAACAAAAGTTATATACTATGCTATGCTATGCTGTGCTATACTCTACTGTACTATACTACCTCTATACAACACCATAACTATACAATTAAAGGCTCATGCAAAAAAGAAACACACACACACACACAGATCTATTTATAGACCTTCATTTGTATAGTAAAGTGTAGAAAAAGTAGTGCAGTGAGCAGAGCCAGTTTGACACGTCTGATTGTATTCCTCCACCTGCTTCAAGAGCCAATAACATCTCGCCGTCAGAATGGGTGTGTTATTAACGTGCGAGTGTGAGTGCGTGTTTAAAGACTGCACTTTGTCTATTTGCTTGCTCTTAACAATACACGACAGGAACTCCAAATCACCATCTCCCCTCATGCGCAAACAGTGCTTACACACAGTAACCCCGGTTACAACATGACATCACTGACCGACCACACCCTCAGGGGAAACCTCGCTCTATTTTTCCACTCCTTTAGCAAAAACAATACCCCTCCTTTCTTTCCCCCCATTCTTTCGTTCTGGAAAGAACGACAGGAAAGATAAATGAGAGATGTTTGTGTTGGTTGGTGTCGTGCCCCGGGACGGCTCAGTGAACCTGAACACGCACACTGTCTCAAAGTTGCAGGGATGTGTGAGAGCATGAGGTAATACACATTGGTGGCTATTAGGGTGAGATCACGCAGTATGCTTTTCAGGACACACACACACACACACACAAGCACGCACGCACACATGCATCCTTGTAGGAATGTACGAAGGTATGAGGTGACGCACGTACAAAACGTGGATGAAATCACACACACAGCACAACACATACTGTGAGAACTCACACTCACTCTACAGAGTAAGCTCAGACACACCCAGGCTGATTTCCCATCAGCTCTCATTAAGGTCTCAGTGTAAACTGATGTCCACGATGCTGGACATGACAGGTCGAAGAATTAAACACAAAGTTTCAAGCAGCAGGCCAAATTTATGCCCAATGAAACCAGTTAGATGCCAATAGAGCATTCCCGACTTGGCTCTACATGTGGCACATGTACTGCAGAGCAATGCTTTGAGCTAAATGCCAATGCTAGATTGTCAACAAACCACTCCCAAAAAGAAAAACACTGTTACTTTTATGAACGTCTATGTCAATGTTTCCACACTGTTTTCCTGCTTTTCCTGTCTTGTGTAACTTGCTTTCAGGTTCCCTTCACTCCATTCCACTCTCCTCTCTCTGTTTGTGGTAGTCAAATGTTGTCTTAAGGAAATCTAAGTACATGCTCACATTTGGGTTTTAGCCCCTGTATTTCTAGGCTAAAATGTTCATGGTATAAAAAAAAAAATAACTTAATTTTGCTGCTTCGAGTATCCTGCAGGCCTCTATGAGCTGGGAGTAACAGCCTTGAGAGCACCTGCATTACCAGTTCACTTCATACAGTACGCTTGTATTATCATTACAGGACCAGTTCAAATAAACACCAATATATGATGGTTTTGATGCTTTAAAGGAAGCACAAATCTTGAAGTTGGGACTGATTTCCTTTTCTCTAGTGGTAGAGGCAGTTTCTCAATGTGATGTGACTGCTCAGTGCCGACAGGGATTTGAGGAATTTGAAAGTGACTCAGAACAACCACTGATTTGCTAAAACAGCAAGGTTTACTATGTTTGTCTGACTTCCTATACACTAAATAAACACTTCAAAAGTACTAGTTGCGTAACAATCCAACTCTCCCGCCATTTTATCTCCTCGTAAAACCTTTGACCAACATGTTGGACAACTGTTGTCGAGTATTCGCACCATTTCACGTTTTATTTATCAAGCCCTCACGGGGGGTTACAGCTTGCTAATAAAACAGTCACAACAATATGAGCAGGAATGTTTTCTCAGGAAGTGGAAGACATACTTTCCAGCGGCTGCTACCGGCTGCCTCACATCCGGTTCAGATGTCTGGCAACCTGTCTGGAATGAGATAACTCTCTGGGCTGGTGTAGTAAACACCAGCAGTGTGGAAAGATGGATGGATGGATGGATGGATGGATGGATAGATGGATGGATGGATGGGTGGATGGGCAGATGGATGGATGGAACACAATGGAAGTAAAATGGATGGAAATACGCCTATAAAAAGGTCATTGTCTGATATAAAAGTCAAAATGAAAATGAAAGGTTAAATTCAGGATGTTTTGGAGTTTTAAAGAACTTTACAGCACCATAACTTTCCAACAATTAACCATTTGAGTGTAGTTCATTAGAACTTCCTGGTGAGTAAAATAGCCAAGAAGAAGACATTTCTGGCAATCTTTTTTGATAACACTGTGGCTGGACTAGAACAATTTTAGAATTTTTTTTTTAGGTTTAAACAGATGTGTAATTCAGCTGGCCTACACAGCACAGTCACTGTCTTGAGACTTGGAGTTAAATGCTGTGAGGCTTAACTTTCATGGGACTGCCTGAATACTGGAATTGAGACAAACCAGTGTTCTGAAGATCTGATTTGGTAAAATCGTAAAACAATAAAACAAAGAGAAAAATATGACAGTGACAGACTCTGACTTGTGTCAAATGTCTCAAGACTTGTCTTGAAAGTTATAACACTTCATTTGAGACTTGTCTTGAATTACTTCGAAAGCTCTGACTTGAGACTTCACTTGAACTTGGAAGTTTTTGACAGACATGATACTAGATTTGGACTCATCTTAAAAGACTCGAAATTTCACTTGAGACTTGTCTTGAATGACTTGGGAATCAAACTGAGACAGGCTCTGATAGATTTGATTGACTCAAATAATTTTTAAATTTGATATTTTTGACTTGACTCTTGTTCTGACAGACTTGACTCGGACTTGCGTGAAACATGTAATTTGTCCTGAGACTTGCTCTCACAGACACAAGATTTGACTTGAATGTCCTGAATGACTTGAGATGATTCTCAATGTTGATGTTTGGACTTGATTTATGACTTAAGACTTGTTTGAGATAACTTGAGACTTGACTCGATTCTTGCTCTGAATGACCTGAGACTTACTCTCACAGACACAAGACTTCAAATGGTCTTGAATGACTTGAGATGTTTCTCAATGTTGTTGTTTAGACTTGTTTTGTATGACTTGAGACTTGACCTGGACTTGTTTCAGATAACTTGACACTTTACTCGGACTTGCCCAGTAAGAATTAAAAACAGCTCTGCTACACTGAAAGAGAAATGGAGATCTAGAAGAGATGGAGACAGAAATCCTCACTCAGAGGCCAGATTGTGACTTCCCATCAGCTCGCCTTTCAATCCCTGTATATTTATACCTGCAGTGCCAGTTGGCACATAGACTCCTCTTCTTACTGTATTATAACTTAGTTCCTTAAGCAGCTCAGCAACTGAGCCGATATGTTGCCTCAAGTTGGAGCCCTATTCATCATTTATAGAGCTAACACAACCAGAAAGCATTAGATCCTTTTTAAAGTGATAGCAAACCCAACCATATATGATTCTACAGCAGCACGCTGCATATACTGCAGAGGACGGCAAATTACTGGCAAACTAATGCAGATCAAAAAGTGTGTCTGAGTGCATTACATAAGTGAGCGGGAGACAGAAGATGCTCTTTCAGTTTTTGCCAGTCATCGCTAATGGAGACCGTCAAATCTGTCTTCCTGTCATCCCTTTCTTGTTGCTCTCATCTCTCCTATCCGTCATCCTCTATAATCCCTCGTTCACGTGGGACGTGTTAAAAAGCAGAGAGAGGTATGAAGAAATGAAGCAGAGCCGGATGTGGAAGTCAGTGAATCGGGTTTAATCGAATGAGGACTGAGGAGTTCACTTTGGTTTGCTCTGACAGAAATAGTTCAAAAACAGACTGCAGGCAGAGCTGATAAATGACACGCTCCAGTTCCAGAGAGCATTAAATGTTTCCTCTGTTTTTGACTTTAATGGAAAGTTTCAGTGTCTAAAAGGTTTTCAACCATCACCAGGATACAAGTTGAAGAGTAAAAGTAACAATCCAGCAAAGAAATGGTGAAAGTAACAGTGTCTGCACTACAAAAGTATCAGGATCAGCCTTGAACCCTACTCAAAAATTCTACTGAATGTTATGTTCAAGCAGCAATTTCCAATCTCCATGACAACAGAGGGTGTGTGTGTGTTCTCTGTGCACTTGGGCCGTCGGTGGATGAGATCATGATGCAGCTAATTACTCGGTTTGTCCTGAGAACTCCACTGAGGAGAACAGAATGTGTCGGGCTACATGCCTGCAGCAAGATAAAACTTCCATCAATCACAAGAGGTTTGACCATTTGAACTGTAGATGTGTGACGATAGGAAGTGTGTGTGTAAGTTTGGGTGGGTGGTGGTAGTGGGTGGTGGTGGTGGTTGTTGGCTCTTTGAGGCCACTATACTTAAATGACTTTCTGTAATAACACATCCCAGTAACATGGACATGATGTGAACTTCAGAACGAGGAAAAAAATAAAGTGTCACTTCAACTCAACTCTGATTTTACATAATTACAAGAGCTTCTCAGGTTCCAATGTGGGATAGGAATAAAGGTTACACTGCAGTACTAGCTTTGTTACGACATTTCCCAAGGCTGAAAGGCAGATTACTTCACAGGAAACTGATTACTTCCATCTCTGAAGGCTTATCTCATGCACCATGAAGCCACTTACATAATGCGAATGTGCACATCAGTGTGCTGTTGAATCTCAGCGCAAAGTCTGTTTTTTGTTTTCCTTCGAGTGTAGAATTGGTGAGGAAGTCGCTCAATTAATGGGTGGATGTGCAACAAATTTGCCCTGTCGTGACTTGTAAATAAAATATGGCGCATCTCTTTTACTCATGTAGAAAGTCGAGGGAAAACACAGTCTGGGACCAAACATAAATAGAGAAACTGACAAGTACAGAAAGCTACTATTGAACGTTAGATTTCTAACCTTGTTTTTGTTTTGTTTTTTATCTTTGATTAGATTCATTTATGATTTAAAGCTGAACTAATCAATATATTACTATTATTTTATATGAAAATAGTCAAATGAGTCATTTGTGTATGATGAGTCTTTTGTAACTTTCATCCAATTTTGGTTTTACAGCCGCAATTTTTACTGTTTTGGTTCAGTCTCGCGGCTCTCATCACCCTTCGACAAAAGGCACTGTACACTATCAGCAGAGCAACAAATGGCAGACAAAGTTAGCGACTAGCTTGTAAAGAAAGTGGAGCATTTAGCAGCTAAAGAACTACATATTTTCTCAGGAGTTGGTGGAGACCAAAACAGAGCTACAAGAGTGTGAATATTCGACTTAAAGGCTCAGAGTGTCCAAATATATGCTAATGTTGCTCTGTGCCTGTATGCACACAGGCAAAAGTTTGCTAACACGTTAGCCATATTTTACAGCTGTCAAAATTTTTGACTTGTTGTGAGGTTCTGGCTCCAAATTCCCAAAAAATTAAATAAAAATTAAATAAAATTACAGTTTTAAATAAAAATGTAGCCAGTTTTAATTTTAGGCCATTGTATTTCAGCAAAAGTTTCTTTTCTTTCAGAAAGAGTGCTTGAATTAAGACACTGAACCTTTTTTTTTTTTTAATCTAACACTGGCTTATAGTAAGTGATTAGTGAGTATTGTACCACAAACATGATAACAGATCTATCTGACACACAGAAGTGCTCATTTATATGTGTGAGTGTGTCTACGCACAGACTAGCCCTGCACTGAGGAGGAAAATATAAAAGAGGACACCCTGCAAATGAATGAAATGAATAAAATTTGCATGTCATCTAAGATAGATGTAATTTGGCCTAATCCAATCAGCAGCCCAGAGCTCGCTTTAGAGAATTAAAGGCACATCTGTGAGAGAGCCTAGTGTGTGTGTGTGTGTGTGTGTGCGTGTGTATGTGCAAAAGACAAAGGAAAATGTACACTACTTCCAGCACACTACACCTCCAGAGACATTATTTACAGACATAACATGGTGTCATATAAAATATAGATGTGTTATGTCCTTTCATGAGTGTGACCTTGACTCTACCTCATGTTTCACAATGACTAACAGTGTGCATGTGTGTGTGTGTGAGCGTGAGCTGGGTTAAATATACATGCGCTATGTGCTTTCTGCTATGAATGTGGGACCTTGACTGCACCTCATGTTTTACAATGACTCACCATCTATGTGTGTGTTTGTGTGTTTGTGTGTGGTAGGATAGGGGGTGTGGATAGGGTGTTGTCATTAACGTGTCCATTCCGTGACCTTGAGTATACAGTCTTCAGACTGCTGGCATCGATCTGACCAGCTTATGGGACTGTACATGAAAGAGAAAAAAAAATTTAAATTCAAGGTCGATACTTCTGACAGGTCAAACAGGCTCACAGTGGTCCAGACTCCCTCTACACTGGCTTTAATTGCAAGCAGGCATCTAATGAGACAATAGGCGGGGGAGGTCTGTCTATTGTCAAAATCATTGGCCTACGCTATATCTCATATCACACTGGTGTGTTGACTTCCTCTGAGATCAACTGAGGATTGATCAAGGAGAGAGAAGTTATGAGGATTTCTGTAGTTTATTTTTTTGTGTTCATTCTCATTACAAACTAGACTGAAACAGGACAGGTCATTAACAGATTATTTAACTTACCTTATCTAATCTTATTCAGAGGTAAAAAGCGCACACCCTAACCCTAACCCTAACCCAAAATGTTGCTAATCCTTTGGAAAACAACAAGGAGGACGTGAAATGACATATATTAAACAAAAATGAAATAATATGAAGATTGGAAAGGTTCTAATAAGTCATAATTTGATGGGTGTTTCTATTGGACCATTGGGTGAATCATTTTCGAGTTATGTATTTGTCTCTTCAACCATTTTTTGTCAACATAGAAGCAACAGTAGCAGTTGCTAGGGGCAACTTTTCACACAGATTGAAAAAACATGACAATAACAATTGTAAGTTATGTAAGTTGATTTAGAACAACCCGTACAGCTGCTTCAGACAATTCCATGAACCTAATATAATAAAATATAATCATCCCCATGCAGTATCATTTGCGCAATGTGACATCTATGTAAAGACTGCCTTTCAGCTCCTTGTGTGCATGCTTTCCCTTCCCCACATACACATGTGTGAGGTCAGCACTCCTGGCCATATGCCGAACACTTCCCCCTTGGCTGTGTTCTGGTCAGCCTGCTTCCAAGAAGGAGACAAATCCAATAGCCAACACCCTACTGAGAACATCACAACCATCTGCTATTATAACACCACTGATCCGACCATCAGAACTTCAACATGTGGCCAGCAGCATCTATTTACCAAGCTGACTTCCAGGAAGAAACGCACTCAGACTGGGTCTTTGTACGAAAAACAATGCAATCCATAAATCTGTCAAAACCTCAAAGGAAGACTGACTTTATGAAATGGCGTCAAAGCTGTAATTTCACTACACACAATAAACATTGTTTCCTTAAGTTTACTGACTGAGTTCTACAATTACAATCTTCTTCAGGTAAATTGTCTACATTCCTCTGGAGGCAACCTACAATATTCTTTGACAGCTTGACAGTTCATTGTAAACCTTTAAAGCAGTAGATGACAAAACAATCTCAAGGTAAAGATCGCCAAAGGGGACAGCTTTCCGCAGCTTTCAACCATATGACATGGTCTTGATCAGAAGATGCAGTTTGATCATTATGAGCACTTTTCATCCATTTTGACATACAAATTGAGCTTGACACTCTGAGCTAACCCTATCTGATGAAAACCCAGCACCCCTACTACAAAGTACCTATTGGATGACTTTCTGACATCCTAAGTTACCCAACATTAAGTGCTATTGCAGGAAGTAGTGTGCTCTTTATGTAGAGAGGTGGACAGTAAGGATGTGAAGGCTGGGTTGGTGGACAGGGATGTAATACGTATGACTTTCAGTCAGGAGATCAAAGATTGTGTTCTGTCTATATAAATGCAAGTAATCCAGGGTTTTGCAGGATCATCAAATATCGACATCCCTATCTGGCACCAGGGAAGGGATTTGACTTTGCTTCGTCATTGGTATTCTTATATGGCTTTTGTTCAGAGATAATTTCACTTGAACTGCGACGTCAGTTGACTTTGGGAAATCATCAGTAAGGCTGTTTTAGAGCTAAAATGTCACACTGTATATGAAATATATAGACAGTGTATATTGCACTGTGAAACATGAAATAAGTACAATGAAAGATAAAAGTCAACATCTAGCATCTTTAATATGCAGAGGAACTATGTCGAAAAACCTAATTTAACCACGCAACAGTCACAATGTTTTCAAATATTTGACATACCTGCTAAAATACAGGTGAAATACATTCCTTAACCATTACAAGAAAACGGACTGAATTCCAGACCTTTCAAACACATGTCACTGTCTTCATTTAGAAAGGGATGATAAGGTGTCAAAGTATGAAATAAATGTAGACCTTCAGGCACTTAAGACAATCCTTGTTTGGCAGGGATAGGATGGAGATAATAACCTTAAACCTCTTTGCCATTAAATATAAATGGCTGCCCGTGGGCTACTACTAATACTGGCCTTGATTTCATCCAAATCAATGCAATGACGGATTTTGGCCCAAAGTTCTAAGGCAGGTTTAGTTGCTTCCAGAGTTCTCTTGCCCAAAGTCCTCATCATTTCACTAAGACAGTGTTCCCCAAAGCACTTGGAAGAGATTCCATTAAACACTTTGTTTTTCTGTCTGAGGGGGCCCAGATAAAGATCACATAATGACACCTAAATGAGCTCGGTTTGTTGAATCTACCCACTTTTTGTGATATCAGAAATCAGGAATTTGGAGTAAAAGTCAAAGTTAGATCCTAGGTAACATTTATTGTCTCAAGGCAGAGATGAACTGTATCTTTAAGCAGAAAGCTTGGACATATTTATTGTTTTTCCAAAATGACGTACATTGTGGCAAAAAGAATCGCCCCAGCTTGGCAGACTACACCTACTTCATGAATAAAACCATTTTCAGCTTTATAGAGAGGCCAAGTGGAGTGCAATAAAAGATACCACTCCTGTGTTTGTGAGGGTGTGTTCTTGTTGTGGCGTAAATAACAGCGAGGGTCTGATATAAATGAAAATATACTTTACATTCATCATTATTCATGTAAGCTAGGGCGAGACCACATATTTTCACATTTCAGTACTCCCTGCTGTATTTAAATGCTATTTGGATGATGTCAGGGCCCTCCATGAAAGCAAAAACAGATTAGAGTTAAACGCCTGTCTAAGTTGTTTTGCCAGGTCATTTTGTCTGCAGCTTTCTGCTATTGATGGTGTCTCAGTGTCAGTTTTAAGGCATCTGAGAAGCAGACATAACAGGATATATAGATACAGGCACAGTTGGTACCTAAATAAAACACACTTCCTAAAGCACACAGCCTGCTTCTGTTGACAGCAACAAGGAAAACAGCAGTTAGTCCTCAAATCAGTCATCAAATGCTTCGAAGCTTAAAGCTGCAATGAAAGATTATTATCAAGTATATCACATGTTGGCTGTGGTGTAAAAAAGTTCAATTATAAATCCAATACACTATTAAAATATTTTTTTTAAACTATTAAAAATTTGGAAAATGTTTACAATTTAGTGACAACTGGGAAAAACCGAGTGCTGAGATTCTTCAAAATATTGAAATATTTAAATTCATGAAGTGTTGATCAGAATTGATTAAATTCTTGTAATTAGCATTAATTAACATATGAACCCTTTATAAATAGTGTTATAAATAGTGTATTAGAAAGTGGTGTCAATAGGGGAAATAAATATGTGTACTTAAACTGTATTTAGACTATTTCAATCAAAATATGGGGTCTTTGGGGTCCCTGCTGGTCTGGCGTCATAGGGCAACTACCCTGGGGCTACTTCCCAAAGAGCCCATTTTTTATGATTTTAATGGCCTGCGATAATCTGATGACTTGCTGGTATACCAATGAAGAATACCGGTATTATCAACGGAAATGATGAAGACACATTTTGTAGGTAAGTGTCGCTGTCTTGGGGGCATGTACAGTCATGCAGTTACAACAGCTACACTGACTAGGAAGAAAAAAAGCACCATGAAGAAGAAAACCCAGCTCAATAATTGGCTTTCTGATCTTTCGTTCTCTGGATAGTCCGTTTGCTTCCCCACTTGCACTTGCAAGCGGACCGACACCCACATTTCCAGGCGGACCAGAGTCTGCTTGTTTGGTCCGCACCAGAGTTCAGATGAGCTTTCACACCTGACCAAATGATCCGGACTATCTGAGGAAACAAACTCTGGTCAGAGCTTTCTCTTATCAGTACAGCTCTGCTTTGTTTTGTGTTCACTGAGCCATGCCCACTTCGATCCATTTAAATCTAACAGATTCGACTTTAATCTAAAGACACTCAGGCTACCATTTTCTCTTTGACTGTTGAGTCTTGCAAAGTTACCTTTGCATGGTGCATATACCTAGATACATTGTGTTTAATCAAATTACCATAAGCAGTGAGTCAATGCAGCCCCGGGGCCCTCAAGCAGGTTCATCCAGTCATGTTTAAACTCATTTTAATGTGTAGATGTTTCTAAAATCACCAACGCTGTGTTTACTATTAGCAGCCCAAGAGTTATCTTGATATCTGGCCAACGCTAAAGAGGCTAACATTAGCACACATTAATTCAGTCCTCTGGTTTGCTTGGTGTTAATTACACATTGCTAGCTGAGCGTTGACGGTTCCTCACTTCAGATCTGGCGCCGTTAGCCTCCTGGCTAACACCCAAGGCGGTTGTAATTGGCACTTATACAATATAGTCAGAGGTCATGGGCTCGATTCTCTTCCAGGTTAATCTTGACGTCTTTCTAATAGAGTGTAGTTGGTCGGATGTGAGCTAGACCTTCACAGTGTGTGTGCATTGTCCGCAAATCCAAGACTAAAAGATGGTTCACTGCATTTATTATAAACGGATATCCATGCGCTAAAAGAAAACACAAACTTCTAAGCGAGCGCTATACTGTGTTGAACTTGGCTGCTGACCTGGAGTCAGATGTCCTTTTATCTTTTTGATGTTCAGGTTTGAACTGCAGAAGTAGCAATCTGAGCCACATTCAGCCTTCTATAGTTTATTTTCTTTCCATCCCTAACTTTCAGATTCCTGTTAGTCCACATCTGGACATTTTAATAGAAAACTGTCCACCACAACCTCACACCCAACCCTCGGAATGCTGGGATAATCAGTCTTTTGAGAACCCAAATTAGTTGGAAATTCAATTAATGCAATGATGCCTTGGATTTATGGATAGGAGGAATAGCCAAGCGTTTTCTGTGTGAGAGAGCAGCTTCCTTATCTAACTCTTCTGTCTGTTGCATCTACATGGTCTCCTGAATGCCTGACATTAAATTAACCAGCCCTACGCTCCTAAATAAACTTCAGGCTAAATAACTTCATCCTGTGAAGAAGTGCCTTTAATCATGACCTCCAATTACTGCCAAATAATGACTTTCAAGTATTAACATCTGATGAATTTGTATGACTTTTTTGTATGTGTGACTCGAGGCGTGTAATCAACACAATTTGCTAATTTCAAACATAAAAGCTTGTCATGAAAAGAAAAACAAACTCAATTAGTAAGGCATAAGAGGCTCACTCATTAACAACACACTGTGGTTAAAGTTGTTGCCTACTCATCAGACCTCTTCAATAAGAAAGAGCCAATTAATAAAAAGAAGTGAAAGCTGTGTTATTGTGTTAATGAGTGTGTTATATGTTATATGTTTTGTGTGTTAACTCTGTAAGCAGCAATACTGTAATGCAGTTGCAGTGTCAGATGCATGTTTATGGGATTTGCTGCTTGTGAGGCAGCTACGGTATACTTTTGCATTTATCATGTCACTCAAATGTTGCTGTAAGTATATACATTTAGCAACCCTGCTCTTAGGGAAGAAGCACTGCAGTTGACTTATGTGCTTATGTGGTGGTCAAAGCATCAACACATTTGAGAGCAGGTGTTTATTCTTCAGCCAAACAGAAGCTTGACAAAGAAAGAAACAAGAAACCAACTCTATGATTTTACTTCTCAGTAAAACTCCCTAAAACAGAGGGACCGTGCATGGCTACTTATTTACGTTCCATCACTGACGATGGCTAACAAGATATGAGCACTACTGATTAGGTTTGGGGAGTTCGGAGTTGAAAGGAGCTAACTGAGGTGGTTCCAGCACCCCTGGGCGCATTTCTTTGGAGGTGTTACGAGCATGCCCAACTGGGAGGAGACCCCAAGGCAGACCCAGAACCCGCTGGAGGGACAATTTAGCCTATTTAGCCTGGGAATGCCTCAGGATCGCCCATGAGGTGCTGGAATGTGTTGCTGGGGAGAAGGACGTCTGGGACGCCCTGCTAAAACCTGCTGCTACCACAAACCCCAGATAAGCAGAAGAAAATGGATGGATGCATGATTAGGGTTGTCAAAAGTATCAATATTTTAATGAAACCACATTTATGATTGAACATTCAATAGCATATAAAGTACCAAACTGATCTACAAGTTTAAAATACTAGTATCCTGACAATGTTATTACTTGTTATTACTTACAATGTTATATTATTTTATACTGTTTTCTAGCAGATGCAAACATCATATAGTTAAATAGGTAACATCTTTTTACTCTTTTCTCAAGAGTTGAAGGAGCTATAGCTATAACTTTCGTCTGATTACCCTGTCAAATTTCTTTTCAGTGATGTCACCACATTCCCAGATCTTCACTATTAACTTCATGAGTGCACAATGTTGTTATTATGGCTAGGAACGATGGCCAAAACTATGAAAATGCGGTCCAAGATCATGCTCAAATAGGCCCGATCATTAACTGCATTTGACTTATGTCAACATCGCTAATGCATCGCGGCTTTGCACACACCCTGCTCCCTCATCCCTTGTGCATAAGAGTTAAAGATGGGGGGTGAGGAGGTGGTGGCTGTAGAATGTTCAGACAGTCTGCTGGTCAGCATAAGAAAGGCGATAAAGTCCAGGAAGCTGCCGACATTGTAGAGACCCTGCTGGTAACCCGGCAACCGAGTGTGTGTTGACAACAACAGCGGCCTGACACAAGACTCGTGCTGAGTCTGGGCTGGGAGGGGCTCATGCACACACTCCTATAAAGTGCAGTCACATATGAAAAGAAGAAAAAATCCCACACCCGCCCACAACCGCACACACATATAGAACACACTCACATTTCAAGTATCTGACACTTTGCAGCCACCCACCCAGAAATACACACACACACACACACACACACACCAATCTCCTCTCACATACACACACATGCACAAACAACCAAAATACACACAGACAATGTAACCCACACCTATCTCTGTAATTGATTAGACTCAACTGTCCAATTAGTCATTCGCTCTTAATGCTCAATAATCACAAATGACTTTACAATAATGAAGATTAATATGACAGTGGCCTCTTGTTCGTATTTACTCATAGTTGAATTCCCTTTAAATTCAATTAGACTATCAATAATATAAGGGCCTGATCATACCAGAAAGTGTCACAGTGAAGGCGATTCATGCATCCTCGCAACATAGGTAGTGCTAAAGTTTGATGAGGTAGTGACAACACCCAGCTGGTGAGCTACTGTAGATGATAAGCTACGGTATATGATAGCACTAGTCAGTCACGATAGTTCTCCAAGCGAGTTGGACAGCTAATTGTCAGCTGACTGGTTAACAAGTTTGGTAACTCAAATGTTAGCGATAAGCTGACGCAGTTAATTTGAGATCTGTTTGTACCGTCAAACCAAAAGTTACAAACTACAGTATAATAGCTTTTCCTGCATTAGACTCACCCCAGCTCTCTGTCCTCTCAAAGGTTAGCACATTAGTCAATGGTGCGAAATAACCAAAAGACATTAACTGTATAAAGATGAAGGATATGCCTCCCACTTCCTCCCACTGTACCAAAATAAAATATAATAAAAATATCCTGGATACGGATGCTGCCGTTTTGTGCTAGTGACGTCATTTAGAGCCACAGCCTATCCATCCACGTCTGTGAAAGCCTCTTTTTATAGCATCAAATGAGAAATTTCAACATCCTACACATCCTTAGAAAATTCCTCCAGAGTGTGTGTTTATGTTGCTCAGATGTCCTGTCTTGATGATCGATGAGGTTGTGAGAGTTGTGGGAAATTGGGTGACAGTGTAGAGGTGAGAGTTGATAGCTTGTCGTTACATACCTTTACACACAAAGCACTTGATGTGAAAGTGTTTGTTCTGGACCCGGAGCGCCTCTCCTTTGCAGGGCTTCCCACAGTTCTGACAGGGGATAGGTCCACCTCCTCCTCCTTGCTTTTGCTTCTGCTTCGGCTGCTCCAGAGGGCTGTGGACAGCCTGCTGCTGAAACACTGGAGACAGACAGGGAGAAGACCATTTTACATCTTATTGCAGTATTGATATAAGGTAGACATAAGAAGCCAAACTGACACTGACACTAATTTGTTGAATTTTGTGATAGATCTTGCAGGTATCCACCAGACAGTGCAGTCAACTTTTGATGTTATATTTAAATTTAAGTCTTTGTCCCATAAGTTCCACCTCCATCTTCATCTGCACTCTTCATTTTTAAGGTCTACCAACAGCACAGGTGAATGATGCATTATTATTAAGTATATTTATAATTTTCAAATAGAGTATACAGAAACAAAGACTTAGAATGTCACATCAGACTTTTTATTACTCACTCACATGCCCAAACTTCCGTCACTTACTTGGACACTGCAGTGTCTTACATTCATTCCCTGGAGACTATAACCACTGTCTAACCCATAGCCACACTCCCAACCAACATAAGCCTTAAACCCACTTAACTGTAAATTTGAATGATTTATGTTGTGGGGACCAGCTTTTTGTCCCCATAAGGTCAGTCAGTCCCCACAATGTAATTGAGTAGACAGGTTTATGCACCCACAAGGTGAGGATAGATGTCATACACAAACATTAGAAAACCTAGAAAGTCTAAATAAACACTGATGCTGGATGAACGTCATAACATTGACCAGCTCCCAGTCACTTCCCAAGCAGTTACTCTCCTTTGTTCCACATGGGAAGAAGGGTTTGTGCCAAGAAAAATTCCGTCAACAGCAGCAATGAAAAACAATGGAGCACGTCAACACACCTGAAGTATCTAATGCAAGTGTGAGAGCCTAACATCTCCATTCTAACAGTATTATCAGTAGATCTTGCCCTTTCATCATAACCCCGGCAAAACATGCTCACATACTGATCAGCCTTTATACTGACTGGGGCATCAGCTGAGTAAAAGGCCCTTTGTGTTCACAGGAAACATTCATGTCATCAGACCGGTTTCATCAGGCCTCCATGGTTACCGGTAATTCGGCTTGGAAAGAGAAGTTCATCAAATGAATTGATTTAGGGAAAGAGACAGGGAGAGAAGAAAACGTAGGGGTAATAGCTGTGAGCCAAAGAGTACTGCTTTCTGGAAACTCACCAAGAACTTTTTCTGGTGGACGTTATACTTGTTTCAGGTTTTCCCAATTGTTGGTGTTTATTGGGTGTTTTATTGGCCCAATATTTTGACTTCAATTAAGTTAAAGCTACAATGTAACACACACTTTTGACACTTTTCTCACTATAAAGTTTAGACTGAAGAGTAAATCAAAGTAAATCACTTTGTTTTTGGTCAGACTGGCCACATCAACCCTTTTAGATTTGAAACCCTCATTGTGGCTGAAGACTCATGATGGATTTAACAGGATGTACGAGTACGAGTCAAAGCTACAAAATAAATACAAATTAAAGTTACCTTAAACTTGGACACTATACTTTGCCTAAAGCCATGTCAAAAATAATTGACATCTTAATGCTGAAAAAGTGGGCCCATTGGAAGAAGTTAAGGTAACTGGGTAGCACATTACAAGGTGTAGCTGGTTTATGGATGAAACATACACACAAACAAAGCATAAAAAAGAAGCACTTGACGATCTGTGACCTGCTTGCCTTGAGGATACATGACAGGAGAGTAAAAACAGCCACCAGTCTTTCCAGACCTACGGGAGCAACACATTCTTTAACAAGTTTTACAAGGACCTCTACCCGCCATGGGGAACCAAACCATTTTCAGCTTTGTAGGGTGTGTGAATGTGTCTGTGTGCCCAAGACAAACAAAGCCTCACGAACTTCCTTAGATCTCTTTAGGGTGATAACCCTCCATCATTTTATTTAGTTTGGCCTAAATCTAATTTCTAAATCAGATTTTTATTCAAATTGAAAATGGAAAAATGTACCTTTGTGATCCCAAATGTTCTTGAGGGCAGCAAATATAATCAAAATATAGAGAAAAGGGGAATTCTTCATGAAGTTTTCTTTGGATCATTCTAAAATCCACAGAGATGCTTTCATTTAGTCCATATGTCTAGATTACAATCTGATCTCTGACCTGAAAATGTGCTGACTTTCAAACTGAAGAAGAGGGATTTTGGACACTGTTGCCTAGATTCTACTATTGGTAGGAGGTGCGGCTTTATTGAAGCTACCCGTGTTGAGTGTACATGTGGGCATGCTAACCAATAAAGAGAAGAATTTAGGAGGGGAAAGTCTTGAGTCCTCGTAAAGAAAAAGGTCTGAGACCAAGTTGATTGCAACCATCTGGAAAAGACAACAGTCTAAAAAGGAGGAAAGATTTGGGAGGAGGGTAGGCAGCGGGGATTGGTAGTCACAGGGGAGCCGGGAAGGGTTCTGCCTCCTGACCTGACCCAGCATGCATTGCTGCACCCTTGCACCTGTTGGGGGGGATCCAGTGTCTTTACTTCCTCTACAAACAGCAAATAGAGGAGGAGGGCGGAGATGAAGAGGAGACAGGAGATGATCTTTTGGGCCAGATGTAGAATGCAGCAAGTTGTTCCAGACATTCAGCCAGTAACTAAGACAGTTGTAGTCGTCTGTGATAAAGGTCCAATCATCTGTCAGTGGGAGAGTGGTGAGCAGTTTATGGCTGTCTATATTTGATACAGTTAGCTGACAAAATGAATAATGAGTAGTCAGCTCAATTCTTGTAAAATTGCTGCTCTTTCATGTCATTAAGGTTCTTGGGAGAGCAGTGGGCTTTATCTTTGTCCTTCAGGCATTTAAAAATTCCAAGTAATCAGGGTAGCAATCTATCTTTTTGCCTCTTCGGAGTTGGAGGGCAGACCCACCAGGAGAGAACGATACCAATTTCCCTGCTGTGACCCCAACAAGTCCAGTGTTTCTTCTAGCTGGGTGGTGCCCACTTGTTTTCCTGCTTCAGGCATAGTAGCTTGTTTTCTATGCAACACTGGTATAAATCTACCTGAATGCATTTGCATCACCAGCACTTTCTACAGTATGGTAGAAGGTGCAACAAGTCACCAGCAGTAGAATCATTAAAACTGTGAGTGGATCCAAAAGTGTACACCTATGTGGCGATGGAATATTTTAAACCAGCTAATCTCTGTCCCTGCAAGCAACTCGTAGTTGAGAGGTCAAAGGTTCAGACCTGAATGACCTAACATTTCTGTGCCCATAAAGATTGAAGACAGTTTTCTGGAAAAAATGAGGCAAGAGAGACTAAACCGAGGAAGTAGGAAGTGGAAATAATCCAGTTGAATATAGGTGACATAAGGCAGTAATGACTTTCATTTCTATGATGGAGGACAGAGTGACTTTGTGGTGCAGAGCAGCATGCAGCATGTCGTTCCCCCTCCCAGCCGCCCCTACCCCCGCCAGTGTCCTGTCTTCTCCAGGCACAGTTGTCCATATCATCAATCAGCCTTTTCTGGTGTCTGTTCTCTGGCTAACGGCCACTACTGATGCCGTTGTCCCAAAGGTCGCAGCCAGGCAGGCAGCTATCTGAGCAATGCATCACTACATATCTGTGCTGCATACAGTCACACCACTGGAAGCCTCTGGGAACACACACACTGACCATTGATGGAGGTTTGCAGCTTACCACCTGCACACGTGTACCATACAACTGCCCAAACATAGGCATGTGGTTACAAAGTATAGACATATAACATCTCTGCCTGGTGCATTACGAAGGAAAACTCATACATTTATTTACTTAATTACTTTTTATTCAGGTCTCTGACAAAAATGAGATGGTACACATTTAGTGTTTTGCTTAAGGATAGTTAAAATGAGTATATGTTGCTAGTGAGATTGAAATTGAGAACTTCCAAAGCAAAGTTCATATCACACTGAAAACAGTGAGAGAAACAAATAGCAACTAAATCGACTTGCGTCAACAAGAAAAGGCTTTTAATTTGCATATAATATATACATATAATAAGGAACTATGGGACACTACACAGTGGAACACACAGGAGGTTTTTATCTCAAATGGCTTTTCAAGAGGCCATGCTCCTGCACCTCCTAAAAATAGAGTGTTCCCTCAACTCACGGGGATCCCATGGTGCAACATTCCTGGTGTGAACCATCTGCAGAGGCGGGCAGGGGATCAAAATGATCACATTACCACAGCAGGACTACTTTGTGGTGGCCGATCTGTTGACCTTGGGGACTTTCACTTTCTTATGAGTAAACACATGAACATACTCCAAAACATGTAGATTGCATGTTCTACTTAATTTCATGAAAAAGCCAGAATATTCTTTGGTTTGGGTAATTAATAAAGTACTCTAACTATTATAGGGTGGGTAACACAGTATTACCTACTGGTAAATATGAATATAGAACTTTATGAATTATAATATAAATTATAAAACCGTTAATATATATAATACCATACAAGTTATGACACAACTATTTATGTGTTGCAATGAACTGGAACTTTACTAAGGGAGCTTCAGTACATTTCCAGAAAAATAGTCCTGGAATAATTTGAGGCCAGAATAATACATTTGGCATAGATTATCATAGAGATAAGATCATTTTCAAAGATTATGCCCTCAATAAATGTAATGGATTACAACTCCTACAGCCTCAACCAAAGTGGTGCCTGCAATCAATGACCCATCCAAAATATACCTTTCCAGACAAAAGTGCATGAATGGCAGGTTTCAGCCTAGGAACACAACATCGAGAGAACGTGCAACATTTTAAAGACCTATTAAAGTACATTTAAGACTTAAAAGACTTTTATTGGCTGCATTCACATCCTCTTAAGGTCTTACATCCCAATAATATGACTAACAACATGTGAAGACTTTTTAAGAGCCTGCTGACACCTGGCCTTACCTTTGTGTAGCCATTATTTCACTGCCTAAGAGTTTCCTGTCTCATTCCAACAGAAAACTCACTTCATTATCTCACCCAGCCAAGATGCCAAGAAAAAAGACATGAACAGAGCATATAAGAATATAAGTTCTGCAGTACAAACAGGAAAAAGGAGCAGAGAAGTCTCTACTAGTTAAAATAACTTAGCTATGACTATAGATACACACAAACTAAACATTATGAATTATGATATCTCTTCTCCTCTTCAAGCTCTGACATCCACCTGTGCGGCCGGTCACGGATGCAACCTGACCAGAACAGCATGTGACCTCTGACCCAGAGATCAAGCACGACAAAAAGCTGACCTCTGACCTCCCTGGCAGATGACACCAGTGCACTCTCATTGACTCAGTCCTTATAAAGACAAGGGCATGTCATATAAACAGAGGTGTAGTTAATGAACCAAGTTAACTCATTTCCTGAATGATGCCACTACCAAAACTACCACTACTTATACTAGTAAATCTATTTATAATACCAGTAAGCAGAACATTAATTAATTAAATGAGAATTTTCAATCGTGATCCAAAGCAAATCAATAAACGGCAACTAGTGTGCTTTCTAATGAATATGGTCATTGTGTGGAAACATATGATTCCTGAAATTCCTGTGACAGATGACTCAGTGAATATTTCTTCCACGTGGATGACAAAGACTGCCTACAGATATGATCCCACGTGGTACTGCAGCTGGCTCTACTGGAACATTTCTACGTAGTTGCCTCAAGTCAAAACACAGGACTAATCAGCATAAATGCCATAATATAATTTCAGCAAGCTATTGGGAAAAGGTCGGAATTGGATCTGCATCTCTGACATACTGTTTACATACTTTGGTCCAGGCCTCTTAATTTGAATTATGAGAAATCTCAATGCAACAACATAAAGTGACATTATGTGAAATAATGTGCTTCCAGCTTTGTGGTCTGGGGAAGGCTGTTTCCTGTTTCAACATGACAATGCCTGTGTGCACAAAGCAAAGTCTCAGTTTGCTGTGGAAGAACTTGGCTGAACTGCACAGATCCCTGATTCCCTTAACCTCATCCAAAACCTGGGGCATGAACTGGAAGGCAGACTCATGCCAGGCCTAATGCCCTTGTGGTTGAATGGGAGTAAATCCCTGAGCCATATTTGTAATTTACGTAGTAGTTTGGGCCCCATAGCAAAAAGACAATGATCTTAATGGAGCTGCCACCAAAATGTCAATGATTTCAGTCAGTTAAGAAGATCCCGAGTCAACTCAGTTGACAGTTTTGTCACTGTACGCAGAGAAGTGCAGGAGTATCAGCATGGCAGGCTGTGAACTTTATAAACCAAGTCTCAAAATGACCACAAACCACATGATCAACTGTGATGGAAATGGAGACAAGCAATAGAAATGCACAGCAGCATGACACCAGTGCAACTCTAGTCTTTGATGCACTCTGCTCCATCAGTCTGTGAAGTTGGCTACACCAGTTTTGAGCCAGACAGTGGTCCAACGTCCTCTACTGTCTCTGACTGCGGGGAAACCTGATGTTTTCACATCACAGATGACGAAGAAAGGCGAGAATCTTACAGGTTATGACTGAGGCTGACACAGGAATTTAGTGCGGCACTGAACTGAAAAGAAAAGGAATGACTGGTCGAATTTTCACATTGAACTGCCATATCCAATTTGACAGACAAAATTTGGAGTCAAGTACAGGCCACCCTTGTACAAAACGCACATGCATTCCATAAGAAAACCTCTCTTTAGCCTCTCTAATGAAGCTGCAACCAGCAAATATTCATCTCGATATCTCTATGAACTCCACATGCACATCCAGTGTCAGCATTCAGCATAGATGCAGAAAATAGTGTGACCTTTATGTAACAAAGAAGGCATTCATAGACTGACGATTAACATTTGCATAACAACAATACAATAACAATAATAACCATAACACTGATCTTTCTCAGATCTTGACCAAACCATACCAACTGTCATCCACAGTTACTGTAGAGAGCTATTAAATATGTTGCCACTGGAGGCAAAATGTTGATGATAAAAATTGTTATGTGATCATGTCAGCTGAGCACTATGTAGGATTTGACACATCCTGTAGTTTTTAATTGCAGACAAAGTATCAGAAGAGAGAAAGACATAGAAACAAGGACAGGAGGACAAAGAAGTAATTCAGACCGAGCCTGGGGACCAAAGTCATTTTTGGACAAAGATGGAGACAATGAGATGGCAAAACATCAAAGCAAGAAAAAGAACAGAGAAAGTCGAGCTGATACTCTGATCATTAGCCCGTCTAGGTGAAAGTGCTGTATAATAGCTGGGATCAGGTGACTGTAGTACAGACGGTGTGACCCATCAGAAAATCTAATAGCTGTGTCTGCGTGTGTGCATACACATGAATATAAAGGATGCTTTTGCTAATTTAATGGCTCATTGGAAAGGAACACAAAGTCCAGAGTCCAGGAGGGAGTGAAAGACTAAAAAGACAATGAGGGATTGGAGCTTCGTGTGCTTGCCGGCCATTCATTTCAAACCCAAAGAGAAACGCCATGACTCATGAATAGAGCCCCTCTGTAGGAAGCATTTTGTCAGCTGTTTCTGCAGGCCTGGTGCTGCAAAAACACCGGCATATGCCAAGGTGGTTTAGCACCTAAGGGAGAAAGGCTGGTATAACAGCAGTTGGATTCAAACACACAGGCCATTATCAACATCCACGGAACATTACTTTTGAGTGCACAAAGACACATTATAACAGTCACTAAGTGAGACCAGAGTGAATCCAATTACTCCGACTGTGGTATAATTCACCTACTACGTGAGAATTTAATTCAATATAAATGCATTAAACTAAAGAATACTAGGTTTTAATGGTGCACTGATTAATATTTATAACTTTTAAATGGGTCAAATGACTATAAGTAATATAAAAGGAGGTACTCTAAGTGATGGATTAACTGCAGTCCCTATTAGTTCCCCACTGTAGTGTCTTTCAGCTTATTGTTTTGGTTGTACAGTCTGCAACTTTAATGTTTTCGGTCTCTCTCATCGCTCTTAACAACCTTTTCAGTGGCGGCAGGCCGGTATTTTCATCGAGAAAAAAAAGCTCTGATAAATGAACTGCATTCGTCTACAGAGCTTTATAACACATGCCAACATTCACCCATTCACACACACACACACATTCAGACACTGATGGAAGAGGCTAGGGGATCAATGTCTTGCACAAGGACACTTCGATACTCTCTCTCTCTCTCTCTGGAGGGGCCGGGGATTGAAACAGGAACCTTCCAGTTACTGTGACCACTTTACCTCCTCGGCCAAACCTCCTTTCAGACATGCTGCCCTTGCTGGTGAACATTTAGCAGCATTTAGACAGATACTTTTCAGGAGTTGGTGGAGACCTTGGCGAGCACCAGTTTGTTGGTGGAGACTAAAACAGGTCAAATGAGAGTGACTACTGGGTTTACATTCATCAGCCTCTGTGTCTGCGGGATGTTTAAAAAGGAAACTGGTAAACCTGCTACATCCCTGTCACTGTTCTGTTTACAGCCTGTTGCTCTGCCCTCAAGTGTCAAACACAAAGTAAATTTTGCCTGCCCCTCAGCTGACATCTAAGAGGTTTACACATTTTAATGACCTGCGTAACGTCCTTCATCTAATATCTGTTCCACTTTTAGAAATACTGTCAAACTCTTCGGAGTTAATCTTAGAACCAAGTTTGGACAAATGTATCCATGTACATGATGCTGAAAGGTAAAATCTATACCTTACTAAGCAGAGTTTCCCATGCAATACATTTCTGTTTCTGCCTGGCAACACGTGTTCACTATTTTCCATGTCGCATTCCTCTGTGCCATCATCAGAGCTTCATTGTTGTCCAAAAACACATCAAAGATCCACAGTGTTGCACTGTGTGACATGTTCCTTCATTACAATAAACACACACACACACACACACACACACACACACACACACACAAGTTTATTTAGACACAATGCCAGTACACAGTCCTGCTGCCCCAAATACTCACCGGAGCAACAAATCCGCCACTGAAAATAATCCCCAACATATTCTATTCACTCTTTGAGGATTTTGGTAAAAAACGGCGAGCAGCTGTTTTAGGAAATTACTGAACCATTTTAAACAATGAAACTATACATCTGTGACTTGTTATGGAAGATTTATGTCTGTATGGTAGGAAGCAGTGAGTTTAGGGGTTGTGTGCCGAAGACCATTATGAGAAAGAACGGCACATTCTGGCTCTGAACCTGAGTGGCAGAAATATAGAATAATACCAGCTTCATCCTTCTCACATTAACATGATAACATTTTCAAGCTGCCACTGCGTGCCATTTCATGCATTTCATAGCTGTATGATTAATGGAGGAAATTAAATATCATAAAATACATTTCTTTTCTAGATTCTTAACTATATAAAATGTCAACAGGGCTAGTAAACTGACGGACACACAGGGGGTTTGTTTACTGGCAGGTCTAGAATAGTGACGGGCGTCGCTCTGACTGCTGACAACCAGCCAGCCATTACATCACACGCCCAGGATACACTGTCCTTGGCTAAGACACAGCCTAAAGTGTGTGTGTGTGTGTGTGTGTGTGTGTGCATGACTGTATGCATGTGTCCATTGACTGATACCTGTAAGTGCATATTCATGCATACACTATATTTATATATAGTCATTAGTTGGTCATTAGTTTTAATTCAATTACTGTAGAACAAGATTGAATGCTGGAATACTTCTGTTCATTATGTGTGTTTCTGTCTGGAAACACGTGGCCAGTGTGTGTGTGTGTGTGTGTGTGTGTGTGTGTGTGTTTATGCGTGCCTGTGGGTATGTGGCCTGAATGTCCTCACCACCAAACTTTACAAGCTTCGTCACATTGTGATGCTGGCGCACACACACACCTCCCCGTTCTATAGAGAACACAGTTATGGGCCCAAATTTAGACCAACACACAGATTTAAAGGTCCAGTGTGACAGAATTGGGAGGCTCTTTTTACAGAATATGGTTGAAATTACATATAATATTTTGTAATAATATTATTATTTTAATATAATATTAGTTTTCATTAGTATATAATCACCTGAAAATAACTCAAAATTACCTTAGAATGAGTGTTTTATATCTACAGATGCAGCAGGTCACGCACAAGTTTTGCAACCAGTTTTTCTCCCATGCTAGGAAGTCGAGGGTGAGGCAAGGGGGTTGCAATCAGCAAATACACTACCAGATGCTACTAAATCCTCCTCAGTGCTGCTTCAAATTGGATCAGCTTTAACAATTTGGAAATATTTGTGTCGTGTTGACGAGGACCGACAGTACGGTCAGTCGGTTGTGGAAAATACATTTACTCAAAAACCTAAAGCCTAAATTTGACGTACATGTATTTATATTTTATTCTAGTATTTTTCATTTTTAAACAGAGAAAAATATGACATTGGTTAAAATGGAGCCAAAAACATAAAAGATGAGAGTCTATTTATCAGCCCTGTGATGAGCTGGCAACTTGTAGGGTGTACCCTGCCTCTCGCCAATGTCAGCTGGGATAGGGTCCAGTCAACTGTGACCTTGGATGGATGGATGGATGGATGGATGGACAGACGGACAGATGGATGGATGGATAAAATAAGAGAATGAAACACAACATGGATGTTAAATTTAGCTTAATTTGGCTTACTACCCCACCCCATCCAACTAGGCGAGCTGCTGCTAGCTTCTGGGTGTCACTTTCTCATTTTGGGTTTCTTTCATTGACCTTGCAGAAAGAAAATGAAGTGTTTGCTCTATATCCCCTACAACATTTGCTACAACATATTTCCTTGCTTGCATACTGGTGACTAAAACTGCTATTGTCTGAACTAGCCATTTGGAGCGCTGGTTGACTAGCCTAGTTCTGTCGAGCTAGTGATGTTTAACCTGCAAAGGTGTAAAGGCAAAAATGCTGAATAATAAGTAATTGAACATTTGAAATTTGAGTACATTTGCTGTTCACTGTGACTGTAAATACACAATCGTATAAATATAATATAACCAGTGTACCTCATTCTCTACAACAACACTTACTCACTTATGGCAAACTATGAGTCAGCACTGGAAAATTATGGGATCATTTATGGAATCATTAAGTCCCTAAAAGGTCACTATGTCCGTATTATTTCATACCAAAGACACACTCCAAATCATTATAGGAATATCATAATGATTTCTTCTTCATAACTGGCCCTTACCCCCTTTGTAAGCAGCCCAAGTGGCTGAGCTCCCAATGTTAGAGATGCAGGCAGGGGACCAAGACAACACTGTTGTTGCCAGGGATGTTGCAGGCAGGCAGCATATCAACCTGCAGCATAAGCATTCAGCCTGCTACCACAGGCTTGTTGTTGTCTTTCGCATTCGCACACCGTATTCCAACAGAAAGTGCTATACGCTTCTCTCTGAGGTTACATAATAGGAGGCCTGTTTAGCTGCAGGTACACACACGTGCTTTAAACACAAACACATTGACATTATTATCTGTAACGGTGGTTAAAGATGAACTCTTCTTAAGGTAGCTGTCTTCTTTCTCTAGCAGGTGAACACACCATGCATAGCTAATTAAAGGTGATTAGAGGTCATTATTACCTTTCTCCTCCGGCATTGTCACTCAGCTGCTTTCACCTGATATATTGTTATTGTCCCTCAGTGATAGTAATTATAATCAAGGTCCCAAAAATCTGTTCAGAGTCCTCTGACGGCGTTGTGACACATCCGCCGCACGCTCTGGTGTAATAATAGGTGGGAGCATAGAGTGAGCGCTCACTATCTCTGGAATGAGCTGTAGGTCATATGACTCCCTATGTCTCTCTCTCTCTCTCTCTCTCTCTCTCTCTCTCTCTCTCTCTTTGAGTTATTGCAGCTATCTGTTATAAATAGAAGTATGTGCAGCTCAAAGAGAATGACACCTCCTCCTGGTAATCTGTCACTGGGCGTGTCCCCAGTCTCTCCAGTCCACACCAAACTCAACTTTGACAGCTCAGTGATATCAAACTGGAAAAATGTTGCTTCTTACTTTTCTAATTTTACATTTTAAGGCTGCAATCATCGATATTTTCGATATCAGGGGATCGGATTAATATGAGTTAAAGTTACATCATTAATATCAGGAGAGAAACGACTAAGTATTGTAGCTAAATAATAATGTAAACATGTAAAAGGTTGTCTCGTAGTGACCAACCCACAAAATTATCACCAATTCTGCAGTTAGCTAAACTTACCGGTTTAGCTTCTTTTAGCTCGTTGTTTTGGTTTTCCAACCCACAAAAGCCGCTCTCATTAAACCCACTGTAAGCTACCTGATACTAAACTGCAGAAAAATAAGCTAAAGCTAAACAAGCCTTATGAGGTGGTGTTGGTGGAGGCTAAAACAGAGCTAAACGAAGCCTGAATACTTGACTTATAGTCCAAATGCATGCTAATGTCACCTAAATGTGTCTTAGTAAGGTAAGTAAGGTGCTGTTGCGGAGCCTGTTTGCCTGTGAGTGACCAAAAGACATAAATGCACCTTCAGAATTGGGAAAAGAGAACATTACGTGTTATTTCTCCTGGGTATGATCTCATAGGATAATGGATATACAACATAAAAAGTGGTAAAGGCTAACACAAATCTGTTCTTTAATGCATCCATGTGATGATTTCAGCCTGCACTGGTACACTGAAGAACACGCTGAACTATATTTTCTCAAACCACCCTTACTGACTACCCACAATTACTTCTAGCAGACAGAGTAATGGTGCTGACAGTGGCTGTGGATGCATACTGTATGCCTGTGTAGCTCTGCAGACAGTGGGTATACATAGATCCAGCTCAGATTTTGTGAGCACTGTCTCGCTTTGAAGGTCACTTCTGAAAAGTAAGGGATAATGAGAGCTGGTGTGGAATATGAATAATGATGTGCTACTAAGTTCACATTCAGAGATAAGAATAACAACAATACAAACTGTCATTTTCACTCCTCTGCTGACACCAAAGGTTACTGTCATCAGTTAAAGTGTCACGGTGTGTTTGGCATCACCATCTGTCTCAGTGGTTTTTGTTTGGGGATAGATGTAGGCTGTGGACTACATATCCCTACTACTACTTACAATTTTGCAATACTGCTGATTTTGAGGATAAGTAAGAGAACACCCAAAACTTTACACATCAAGTGGCGACCTCCGTGGCTGTGAAGTGAAGCCAACATGAAAGCGCCAAACATTGCAGTTCCTCAAATGTCCACTTGAGGCTGGCTCCAGAAGTGAGTCAGTCTCCATAAGTCCCCATGTTCAAATGTCCAACTTCACAGCAGAAATAAACATGTTTACAGCCTCATACAAAAAACTGTTTTGGTCTCTGTAGATAATTTCCCGTTCATGACAACTGTACTGAGGGTGAATTTTGATAGAACTCATCTGTTTAAATTATGCACAATTATATCACCGCTTTGATTGACAGGTGGGTGCCGTCACAGTTGGCTCGTTTGAGTAAACAGGCTTGACTCATCCTGACTCAGCTTTACCCACGCTTCACATCTTTTCCCATTTTTGCATTAGCCAGTGCTGGCAGAGGCAGGACTGCCAAGACTGCCACGGCCAGAACCACCACTCTGAGATTCACAACGGCTCTTCAGAAACCTCTGGGTGATGTTCATGTTTTATGAAGTCTGCGGTTAGCATTCATTAGCTAAAAATGACCAACAAATTGAACTGAAGTTTAAAGATTTACAAACAAATTATAGCCTAAACAGAAGTGCTGTCAACAAAAAGTCTTGCAAACAATATTTACAGTATGTGGGTACTAAAGAACAGTACTGAACATACAGAACATGACAGTATTCAGTCATATCTGCAAAATGGATAATGTATGTAATTCGACTGTGTAGATATCTGATTTATGTTCAAGGTGACTTCATATTGAGCTACTGTGTGTTTGTTGGTATTAGGAGACTGGCTTTAACTCTCACTATTGATCTGAGCTGATATTTAATCAATATTCAGGGACTGACGACACTTTAGAGCTTCATAACCATGTGTAATCAAAATCAGCTGTACACTAACCGAAGTAAGTGCCGTCATACTGTGCACTTTGTAGTTACCATCATAAATCAGAGGATACCTCAGGAGCAGTATGGTTTTAGTTTTAGAGCAGAGGAAAATGATGATGGACCTCTGACACTTGGGCATGTTTCATGACAAATTTGCAGCTCTCAAATTAAATCCACATCCAAAGTGTACAGCGAACAGTTGCGTGATGTGACTAAATACTGTATGTGCACTGTAGTGAAACAATGAAGTCATTCTTCATTCAGCTGGTGAAGGGTCACTGTAGGGTAATGGTAATGATGTTGGACCTTCTCCATTGTCTGGGCCCCACTCAAACAATGGCCACTTCCACAACAGTGAAGTAAGCGGGCAGATTCATTAGGCATTGCGCCAAGCATTCAGGACATGACTGGACCAAATGACCTAAAGGGCAATACTCTACCAAGATGATATAATAAGTGATTACTCCTATGGTGGATCAGCCAAAATACTACTAAGTTTTATTAGCCATGATATTGCAAAGTTCTAGGGATTACACCATTGGACAGATAGTCATGATGTGTTAGTATAAAAATAGGAATTTGAAAACATTCATGGTTCCAGAGGATGTACCCTTATGATTTTAACAATCTTCGGACTTTCCTTCTACTGCCACCACAATATTTGTAGCTTTTAGTCCAACAGCAGATCAGTGTTCATCAAGTTGTCGCTTATCTTCTCTACATCTACAAAATGGTTTTGTTACTCATTCATTTCATTTAAATAAGGAATCCTCTCATTTTATTTGTCCAATAGGTTGGATTATACGTAGTACTCAGCCTCAGCCATACATTGTAGGTGGTGCTAATTAGCAAATGTTAACATGCTAACAAAGTCACATTGTAAACATGTTTAACATTGTCCTAACATCAGCATGTCAACATTGTTTTTGTGAGCATGTTATGGTGGCATTAGCATTTAGCTCAAAGCATAACTGTCACAGTTACATCACAGTTATGCTTTGAGCTAAATGCTAATGCCACTTGTAAGTGTTGCTAAAATGGCTTCAGTGCTACTTCCCTCCTGACAACAATATATCAGCTTTTTGAGGTTTCAGACTGGCCTAGAAACAAAAAATGTCACTTGAACTCTGTTAGATGGAGGACAGGCCCAGCATGAGTTGCATTCAAAGTCACAACCATGGCAGGTGAATGGTTTCCAGTCTGTCAGTCCAGACCAGCAGGAGCCATTAGAGGGGGGTTATTAAAAAACGACCAAAAATAACACACAGGATGTACCAGAGAAGTGTACTCAAGCTGAGGTGATTGTCAGCGAGCAGAGACGCCTGCCAGGGGGACTGAGCAGTGAGCACGGCCTCATTTCATCACTGACACTGTGCTCTTCTTTTTTAAACTTCCTCAGTTCCTCTATGCTTTCCTTCTTTCTTTGTCTTTTGAAGCTGTGACGGATCATCACTGGGACATAAACCAAAGGAAATGCTCAGTAAATGGTTGGAGACTTCAGGGGAACAGCGTGCATGGTGGACTTTGCCATGTGACTCAGCAGCAGGCACCACTCGTGTGTGTGTGTTTGTGTGAGGAAAGAAAGACACAGAATCTGCATTGCAAATAATCCAACACCAGAGTTGCCAAGTGGCATCAACAACAAATCAAAGAGTGGGACCAAAACAGAGTGCTGGCACTTCCTGCCGAGTCAAAATAACTAAACAACAACACAATTTACAGCCGCATGACGACATTTACGAGAATCAAAAGCCAAATATGATAATAAAAATGCCACTTTGGCCTTTGTGACAGGAATCTTTGCAGACTTTTTGGCGCATTTTGAATAAATACCATACGTCTGTGAAAAATACTGACTGAAAAACAATGACTCGGCTGCCTTTACCCCTCCGACTGCGATCAATGACAATCTGGGCTTAGCTTCACAATAATCTGGCAATGGCTTTCTGCAATGTTCTCCAGAGGAGCAAGTCTTACATGGTACTGAAGTAACAACAGCATCTGCCAGAGAACAAATACAATAGCAGCGCAAAAAAAGTCACAGCTCAGCTTGTGGCTTCTTTTCGAGATGAAGCACTGAAAGGCAGGTAGACAGATATCTGCAGGGGGTTTAAATTCAGCATAAAAACAAGATTCTCTCCCCTTTCCTCTTTCTTCTTAACCATCCTTTCCTTCATTGGGGGGTATTTTGCAGAGGTTTGGGCACATTTGTGCACACTGCAGCATTCTGTTGTCAGCCCAATCTGTCATCCTGCACACGCTTGATTCACCTCCTATAGAGGGATGGGGAAGAAGAGAAACATGGGCAGGCAGAATGGCTGAACGGACGCTTTGGGTGATTTATTCTCTTCGTGTAGCGTCTTGACCTTTCTCCCATATTTCCATTTTGGATGCAGGGATTCAAAACAACAACCAGTTCTTTTCTGGACACACCAGAAATCAAGTGTAAAGAGTGAGAAAGTCTGCATATGGATGGATGGACCAAATGCCCAATAGTTTATATCATATGTAACTTAACCAAAACCATGATCTTTCTCCTAACACAACCAATGTCAATCAACATAACCAAACTGCAACAGGTTAAACTCTACTTTAAGTCTAACTGGACATTGCAGATTAACGTTGTTGCTAACTTGACCGCAGAGGTCTGCATTTGCAAAACTAGAGGGTTACCTATAGAATCTCACTGTAGTGACCAAGCTACTGTATAAGACGAGTTGGGACTGAGAACGTGCCGGCACTTCAGACTCAGTAATCCTCTCTATCATCTACATCGTGGTGTTCCTGGCAGTTCCCAGAAGTGCGACTGCATTGCCCCCACACTACAGCCTGGAGTAGAGGTGGAATCATACATTAGTTATTTGATTTGAATTGTTCTGTTCAGTTTGCTTCAAAGTTGTATCACCTGGTAGTACACAACGCAAAGATAAGACAAAATAAAGAATCAATAAAACCTACTGATTCTGCGGGGTTCAGATTTGCACTCAGGGGTAAGGACGACCAAGAATTGCATCTAGCACAGAAAAGGTTCGAGGGTTAACGCCTCAAACAACATGTGTGAAACAAGTAGGTAAGGCACTTAAATAATGAAGACGTCAATGAAGTTCAATAAAATTTTGGTTACTGTAATATTTTTCACATTCAAATAATTATTGAGATCTGGAAACAGAGCGACATTGCTACAGTGACATCTGAAAAGACAGGAAACACAAGTGTTCAGAGACAGGTTGGACACAAGCCAACAGTTTATTCAGATTATCTAAACCACTTTATTTGAAAGGAAAACAAAAAGGGAACTAACACACCTGAACTAACCAATAACTATGGTAAGTTCTAAGTCAGTACTATAAGTAAATACTATCTCTGCCTTGTAAGAGAAATACAGACATTGTCAGGGCAGAAGATGCTTGTTCAAACAGTAGGCTAAGCTAAAGAAGCCTATAACCAGAATCTGGAGTATAATTCAGACCCTAGATCTGGGAAGTTAGGTGGAGTAGGTCTGTACACTGTTATGGATGTTTATAACATGGAGTTAGTTTTACCATCACCTTCGTTTTCTCATCCAAATAAGTTCAGCTAACCTGAGGATTCGTTTCAAACCCGTCTGGTCATGTGACTTCTCATGTTTCTTACCACGTCAGACTTCTTTTTAGCAATGTCACCAAACTGCCAGATACCAGCAATTAGCTTGGTGAGAACAATGGTATGATTATAGTTAGGAATGATGACCAAAACTGTGAGAAAAGAAGACTTCCTCTTTAACAGCAAGCAGACAGAATACAACATGAAGATATAGGAGGAAGCAGAGGGCTATAACACTGTTCTATTGATATACCTCCTCAGGACTCTTTGACCATGACCTAATCTATATCACTCACCACTCCCAGCATTTTCCTGCAGTCATTGACAATCATGTCACACATGCACAAGGGTCCTGCACTTAATCAATTACATCCTGCAATGTTCTGAGCCTAACAGAAAACCATTGGCTTATTATATAGCAGCTTAACGCATGACAAGCCTGCAGCTTTAAAATGAACCAGACTATCGTAAAGAGCTTCACTTCAAAGGCTCAGATGACCATATCACTACTGGTAATACTGGTGGGGTGGATAATGGATAATGAATGCCCACCAGAAAACCCACTGAGGGATCACAGAGGCTGGGGATGTGGGTCTTTCTCCCTCTGTCTTAGTCTGTGTGAGCATGTGTGTGTGTGTGTGTGTGTGTGTGTGTGTGTGTGCTCGCGCCTCTGCAATGCACCAACGACCCCAATCCCAAGTCCAGCGTCTGTTCATAAAACTGAGATAAAAGGAGAACATTAACCTACAGGCAGGTGGTGTGTGTGCAAATGCAAAACATTAAAAAGTAGCTTAGTTTTAGAAACTTTTTTTTTTACCCAAAAGGAGTCTTTAAAGTGAATAAAATAAAACGGAACCGAAATGGGCTCATCTTTCACTGCTCTACTTCGAATGTACAGCAGTAATACAGGTCATATTCACATTGTGGTGAAGCTAGAATACATTGGTTTGTCACTATCCAGGATAACTCAAATTCAAGCTCTGGCCCAATCAGTGCGACCCACCTTTGAAATGATGGATATGATCCAACTGATCAACTGATAAAACCACAAGTACAAGAGGATTTCCAATTTTTTAAATTCCTTGTCTACAGTAGGCTCACAAAAATGCTAAATTCAACACTTTGATCCAAGTGAATCTGGAACAGTGACATTCAACAATGATGAAAAGGACTAAAATTCAGCCTTGGAACATAACCTTACCCAACAGTAAGTCATGCAGTGCATTCGATTTGTCTTAACAGGGCCTGTAAAAACAGATATTATTGCTGTTCATGTAATATGTTTTGAGCAAACTTTAATAGACACCATTCCTAATGAAGCCTAGACCTTTGCAGGTTACTAGAATTGCATGATACCCATGGTACCCCACGGTGCCAAATCGTAACGGTTCCTACTATACTAGAAATTCTACACAACGATACTACCATGGATTACTATACTACCGGTGCCAGTTTCTGCTACATAGCGGCCTCTACTCTCCTCCGGGCTTCTCACTGCATGCTACTCCTTTGTAAAGAAACCCACATGGCAACTACTGCAACCGAACTACACAGCTGCTGAATGATTGGCTGTTTGCCTGTTACAGGTGACGTCCGGGGATGTGATCGGCTGTTTCCACACACTGGGTCCGCCCGTCTGTTAGCTTCGTGTGTTTCTGCCGGCAAGAACGAACTCCATGAAGACAGCTCCGCTTCAATATAAACTCACTTCAAAACAAACAACAAGCTAAAGTTCTGTCTCGCCCAGACGCTCGCACGGCTTACAGTCACAAACACGAGACAACACACTCACCATGGCAGAAGCACCGGGCCAAGTCTGCCGCGGCGGCGTCGTCAGTGGCAACACTAATTTTGCTCAAAAAACCAAACTCGTTGTTTCAAACTTGTTTCAGTCTAATTCTTACTTCACCAGTATTATCTTTATCATGCACCAAACAACATTCTAAGTAAATAATAAGTATTTATAACTTGTACAAATACAATGCAGTTCATAAAAATAATAATATATTTTTTTTAAACTGCAGTATCGCGATAATACCGGGAACCATGATACTTTGTCTGGTATAGTGTCGTAGTTACTCATTTTGGTATCGTGACAACTCTACAGGTTACATAGCTCAACACAATGACTCAAGGCCATGGAATACATTTCATTTATTCCCAAAATGAATAATGAGTCAGTGCATTACACAAGCTGGAGGCTAGCTGGAGGTTAACATCAATGCCCACGCATTTCAAACTCCACATCTCCAGTGTGTAATGCATGACTGCTTTGATTCTGAGCATCCAAAAGAACCACGAATGACATCACGCAACTGTTTTCACAGGCTGAGTAATGCTTCACATGACAAAAAAAAACTTTAAAGAGCAACTCCTGTGACAGCTGGACATGACGCAACTCAACCAACTTCATGTGTGTTATGCTAGTAGTGGTTAATGTAGCCTGGAAGCACTAGCTCACAGCAGACGACAGATTAGGAGCTTCTACAGATGTCTTCTTCAACTCCGACTGACACCGAGCGAGTTTATTTCTGGTTTTGTCAGTATAGTGTGACATGACTGTGGCCTCAAGGCAATTGGAACTGTCAGTCAAGTGTCGGAGAGTGTTGTGTCTCGTCAAGTGTGTTAATCGTAGTTCATGTTCATGTTCAATGTTTTATGTTTCACTTCCTGTTTTATTTTGTACTCACCTTTTCCCTCTCATTTCAGACCCTGACTTCCTCCCTTTATGTGATTTTCCCGCCGTTGTAATTGTTTGCCCCGCCCTGATTGGTTTCACCTGTGTTCAATCACCTCATGTATAACTAGTCCTTGTCCTTCTTTGTCTTTGTCTTGTTCCGTTCCTAGAAGTGTATGTCAAGTGTGGACGCCCAGTGTTCAGGTATTCTCAGGTTTAGATTGAAGTTTGAGTTATTATTTTGATCCTCCTCGAGAGCGCCTTTTGTTTGTTTTTTGGGTAAACAAATACCTTTTTGATTATATCGTCATCAGTCCCAGAGTTGTGCATTTGAGTCCATCAGAACTGTGTGTGGTTTTAAGTTACCCTTTAAGGGTTCCAGAGGAGAGTTTCAGTGTCCTACGATGCTGCTACACAAGTTTTATGTTCAAAAGGTATTCAAAATATATGATCCAAAAAAAACCCTGAGCAGCTGAATTTCTTTGTCTGAACATCTTCAGTGTTTTTGTGCATCGATCTGTTAACTGAATGAATTGAAGCACTGGAGCAACGCTAAATGGAGGTCATGAAATTGAGCTCTGGACATTTGCTTCCTCCATTTCCAAGATTACAATCTCTGTACCCAGGGTGGTTCACTATGTGGGTGTGTGATGGATGTGTGTGTTCAAGTGAGGCGAGGAGGCAGAAAGTCGGTGCAGCTGTATATCAGCGTTATTTAGTTTGCACCCCCGTCCTGAAATGAAATATACAGTGCAGCCGATACCGCAAATTAAAAACCCTGCAGTGGGTTGAAGGCTGCTGTTTTGTGGTGTCAGAATGCGTTTTTACGGATGTAAACATGAGGGAACACCCTCACGATTATATGAGGAGAGATCCCACACACACACACTGACAGCTCCAGCTTCTAATTGGAGGGAGCAGGAGGATAAATGAGACTGTAACCAACGGCAACCAGTGAAGGACAGATGCATGGACTGCCAGAAATCGAAGCGTCACAAAGCTGAAAGCAGCTCATTAAATCACCCGTTGTATGACCTGGATTGACTCTGTCCCTCTCCTCCATCCATTCTTTCTTGACCTCTTTCTCCATCTTCCTCCCTCTCCTTTTCATTCCCTTATTAACATCCTTCATCTCTTTCTCCTGTCCTTCTCACTAATTCAAACTTAAATAACTGTCAGTGGCACGACATCCATATTCACCACCGTGATCCATGAGCTTACTAAGAATGTTTGTCTTTCTGTTTCAACTCAATGAAAGAGCTTGGTGGTTGCAGAAGTAGGTATTAAAGTATCCAAGTCTCCATAATGCACAGACAATAACCTAATAAATATTATCTAATAAATAATAAATAGCATGTCCATAACAAAGGCCAGGTTAAAATGACCTGTACTGTTTCCTGTCTTACATCCAGTTTAATGTTTCCACGACACTAACTGCATCAGTGCGAAAGAGTCACATGACATTCTGATTTTCTGCAGATATTTGCTGTATGAATGTGTATGTGAAACAACTGTACAGGAGGTGGTGACTTTTTTTTAAAGGAGGGGTTTAACAGTGAGCCTATCAGGAAAGAAAGGCGATGATGCCTTTGGAGTTTATCAGCTTTTAATGTGAAACATCTGTACAGGAAGTGTTGAGCTTTGCTGTCATTAACGTAACACCAACCAACTAAAAACAACCTGCAACGTTGGACAAACTGTGATCATTAGTGAGTGAGAACAGTGTTTCTGTTCACACGGTATGACATGACATATATACGTATACTAATGCTGTGAAATTCAACCAAACAACAGATAAACATGGACAGAATCAACAGCAAATAATAATATAATAATATGACTGAAATGTGGAGTTAGAGGTTCAAACAGTTTTTCACCAGTTTTCAGTCCAGGATTTTGTGGGCGGTCCTTAAAGGGTGGCTCGATGACACGCTGAGGCCACCCTGAGCATACCCCTGCACCCCTAGCAGAGAGATAGAGATGAATTCATCTCACTCAGAGTGTTTCAAAGTTAGTCATGTCATTTTCTGAACTCATCTGACACGTTTCAGTCACTTCAAAATGGCTGCATGACTGCTCCAGCGAGTGGGCCTGGCTTCATCACATTCAGAGGACACGCCATCACAGTCCTGGAGCTGAGAATTCATTTTTACCTGATGTTGACACCTAATTTCATAAACTTGTTGATATTTTTAATCATTAAAATTTGGCTGGACGGTTAATAACACTTTCTTCTTTGGTCTGACGAACTCAGAACACTAATTATTTATATTTAGTAAATATTTATTCTTGGTTTACACAGAAAACGGAAAAAACAAGGTTAATGTCTCTTTGTGTTCTCTCTCTATATTTTATGGAAATAAAAGCTCCTGTAATGATTTGATCATTCATATCTTAATATCTGCTCTTTTGATTAGTTTCAATTTTGCATATAAACCCCATATGATGACTGTCATCAGCAAAATGTGTCAAATAGAAAATTAGATTTAAATCTGTCATTGGTTGTGATAAGGATATGATTTAAACACAAGTCATATGACAGTCTGTGTGGACAAAAAACACACTCACACAACCCTAACTCTTACAAAACTGCTTTACATTTCTACTTAAATGTAACTTCTGGTCCTAAACTAGAGTCTTTCCATCCTCATGAGTACAGACACAGCTGTAACACACAGTGACAGTGGAGCTGCAGGCTGAGAAGCAAAGCTGATATTCAGGATTAGAGATCAGTGTAACATAAAGCAAATCTCTGTCTTCACAACATTTCTCCTCCAGTATTAAACAGAGAATTAACACACACACACACACACACACACACACACATACACACACAAAAATCTTGTTTGACCCAAATTTAGGATCCTACTTTCAAACTTCTTAATAACAAAAAGGCACACATTGTGATTTGGGTGTTTTAATCTGGTTAATTGCTTCATTCACTGGGGACCTGTGCAGGACTGAGGAGATTAAGGAAAGGAAAGGAAATAGGAGGAGAGAAGAAAAGAAGGAGGAAAGTACGAGAATATGAGAAATAAGTAAGAAAGCTAAGGAGGGAAATCATTAAGGAAGAAAGGATGAAGAAAGATGAGCTGGACAGAGTGCACATGAGAAGAGAGGAGGGGAGGAAGTTGTCACCTTTCTTCAACGGTTGCTAAAGAAACAAAAGAAAAGAAGGTGTGGAAGTGTGAGAGGAACAAAATGTGTGTTTAGCACTTTATAACAGAGATATTCTAACTTGAATCAGTGCACAGCAGTGTGTGAAACATCAGCCTCAGACAACAACCCAGTCTCCAGGAACGATCAATCACAGTACAGGAACACACACACACACACACACACACACACACACTCAGGAGAAAGGGAATTGATGAATAATTCACTGAAGCTCATTGATCTCTGAGTCTCCCTCCTCCACACGTAGCAGTAATCTGATCCTGGTTTTAAGTGCAGCGTTAGCTCTCAAGGTAGCTGCAAACATTCCCATAATGCATTTGCAAAAAACAAAACAAAAACAAAACAAAGGACACCATGTCCTGTATAGGGTCCCTCCAAATAGCTCCAGTGGACAGATGTTCGTCACATTAAAGGAGATGAGTTATTGCAGACACATCAGCATCATAAGGTACACAGACCTAATGTTGACTATGTATCATTTCCTGAATGTGGTTCTTGAATCCTGGTGCTATGGTGAGTACTTGTGTGGGCAGATGAGTATATGTTTACAATCTATCTATAATCCTCATTGTCCATACTGTAATTTTACACTTTAATCACATGTCTGTCATCCTGGATGAGGGACCCCTCCACCTGAGGTTTTTTCCCTATCCGAATCGAGTGTCCAAGTACGGAGGGTGTATACTGCACAGATTTAAAAGGTGAACTCCACTGTCTGGTGAGCTAACCACTAACCAGCCAGCAACATGGTACTGCTTGTCAGTCAGGCTGACCTGCTAACCACATGATATAATACCATAATACATCACACAGTTTATTTAAGATATTGTACCATGAACCACTTCCTGTCTAACTACTATCTGCAAACCATGCCTGTGTCGTGGAGCAGTTTATGGTAGTTATATAAAAGGGAATGGTGCAACACCACTAATAGACTATGCTAGCTTTCTCGGTTTAGGACTCTCTAGTTTCTCAATGGTCAGTACTGCAAATCTGCTATTAACATCACAGTTATGAGAAAATCAAACTAACTAAAGATTATTGTCCAATATATTCTATCTGATATTTAAACTCTCAAAAATTGCCTCAAAAAACCAGTATCACTTTCAAAAAAAAATCATGAAGCCACTTAGAAATTAGTGCCTTGTTCATGGCAAAGTCCCTGATGGAGATTCTAACCTTTTTCAAGCTTTCCTTGTTCAATAGTTTAGTTTAATTGTTTTAAATAAAGAAAATCTGATTACCAATGTTAAAAGAATCCAAAATTCACATTCTGATCTAGTACAATATCTAAATCTAATAGAAAACATGTAGACACACAATCATTTTCTATGCCTAATGATGAATGACAATGACTGTACATTCACCTTACCACAATTTTGACCCTTCCAGAACAACCACTAGGTTTCTCCAGTTAGAGATTGGAAGTAATTCAAGGAGTTCAAATTCAGATGTCTCAAAGTCAAGTCAGGGTAAAATCTCTCTGTCACTCCTTTGCATTGAAAGAAGCCAGTTGAGGTGGTCCATCATTTGATAGACCAGGATGCCCCTGGGACGCCTCCCTGTGGAGGTTTTCTGAGTATGTCCATAAGAAAGAACAGCCAAGGACAGACCCAGAACTCCCTGGATGGATTATATATCCAGTCCGGCATGGAGTCATTTCCCAAGGATTGCACAAGAATCATCAGAGCATATCACTGGAGACAAGAACATTTTTCCAAAACCTGGATAAGCAGTTTAGCATAGATTTAGCATAGTTGGATGATATATTAGGAATCATTGCTGCTGAGAGTGCAGACTTCCAGATATACAGTGAAAGACTGTGGGGAGCTTTAGTATCAGTTAGATCAAACACTAACTTTGCATCCTCAGATTGTCAGCCTGGTTCGTGAAGCTCTGCATGGTGAGAATAGATTTAATTTGATCTATTGGTGAAGGGAACATCTTTTAGTTATTTATAATGGTGTCGAATTAGGAGCTCAGTCATCTGAATAAGTCATTTGTTTGTGTGCCTGTGCATAAATGAGTGTATATCATGCTCTGCTGTGCATCATGAATTCTGTATGAAGACTTTGATAATTTCTAGGTCATTTCTTGAGAAAATGACAAAAGGCAAACTCAATCCAATGACGGCGCTTTTAAATCTACCAATGAAAACCCCAAATCCTTCAGTGGAAGCAACAAAGAAGTGACCAACTAAAGACCTGAATAAATGTGTGAAGAAACATAACTTATGCAGGTAGTTTCGTATCGGCCTTCACCAGATCTTAACTCATTGCTAAACTAAAGCACCTACAAGAGATTTCAGAGCAACTTGTTTGGAGCAACAGCTTCATCAAAACACCAAATGAGGGAATATTTTTTGGGAAGAATGGCGTTCATTCTTTCACTGTGAAATCTAGGCCAAGGAGCATGTTTGGTGGCTCAATACCCAGCCTGAGTTCCTAGGAATTACGTTCATATTGGCAGCACACGGTTTGGTTTAGTTTAATGCCAACTTTAAATGAAAAAGTGTGTCCTTTGGAAAGTAAGGGTGGGGAGGTCTGGGTGGTGGATAGGCATGTAGCACATTTGTCTTTCATGCAGGAGACCAGAGTTTGTGTTCTGGCTGTGTGAAACTCTCAGTTGGTCGATCTACCACCATGGTCCACAATGAGATATTTCAACTATTTGTTGGATTGGCATAAAACTATATACATACACAAAATTCTGTACAAACATTCACGTGCCCCTATGACCAAATACCTGCAAAACAAGTGACATACCCATCAGTCAAAGCTGTACTGTACTGTGTCCATTGCTAACTAGCAATATTAGGATGCGAACATGCTAAACTAAGTAAAGTAAGTTAGTAAACATGTAAAAAAAAAAAAAAAGAACTTATAGAAAACATTTGCTTAATGTGGATGTCCAATCAGTTGATGGTAAATCTAGTCAGTTGATGGAGGAACTATAGGCTATTTCAGCTATTTCAGGAATTCATTTGCTTAGGAACATTGTGTAACTTTGATTAGCACCCAGCAGCTAACTTGCTTGCTCAGTGGGCGTGGGTGAAAGAAGCTTGCCATAATGCCTCTTGGTACATGTAGGTATTGCACATATAGGTAGAACAACTCCGACACACACTGCTTGACTACATTAACCATCAGCAAGTTTGCTCTTTAAATACAGCCTCACAGAACAACTAGTGTAGCTGTAGACTCTTGAGTCTTGTTTAAACAGTTTTCCATAACCATTTGTTTTAGTTGCCTGACCATATAAACCATAGTTTATTTGCTCTCTCTGACCATAACCATACTATAATTGTCATATGTATATAATATACAAATAACTCATTTTGTTAGCATTTGGTGTGTTTGATAGGGTTGCAACACCCTACTAAGACACTTCCTGTTGGCTTTTCCACAAATTTCAACAGAGAGGCAGGAGAAAACGGTAAAATGGACAGAAAAAATCATCTCTGTCACTGTTTCAGGATTAAATACATGACACAATAAAATAACTCACTCTTTCTGTTTGTGCACAACTAACTCAGCTGCTACACTCGCACAGCCCTGACTTTGCATTTGTGTGTGCTTCAGTTGCAAACCCCCCTTCGCCTGTTTTACATTTCATCCTGTGAAGAATCACATGAACAGTTCCTTTCTAATGCCAGCTAATTTAACTACGTGACTGCAGTTATTTAATCAACAGGCTACAGCTGCTTGAACGCAGCCTGTCAAATGACTCTGCGCCCTGTATCGTCGAGCTCTCTTGAAAATGCATAGTTGACCTTGATAGCTGCTGTCACATCTTAATGTCACACACTCAGCAAGTTCAACACAGAAGACTCAAATAGCGGGAAGCTCCAGGCTAGAGGTGTGAGGTATGCAGGGAGGAATAAATAAAGTATGACTCAATGGATATGACAGATCTTTGGACAGAAGCAGTGTGCAGGAGGAATGCCTAAAACTGTTCATGTCTTTTTGAATGAAATATTTTACATTTACATCAGTACGAATTCACTTGTAATACATATAAAGCATCACTTTTCACTTTTGTTTGAGCTAGCATGGCAGTTTCCCTGCTTCCCTGCTTGCAGGGCTAAACACACCAATAACTTGCTCAACACTCAAGAAATCTCCTCTGAATCTGTTAAATAGCAAATAATGTAGTAGTAGTAGTAGTAGTAGTAGTAGTAATAATTATTATTATAGTGATAATAATAATGTCAGAGTAATCTTTAAAAACCTTTGTGCATCATGGTATAAATGCAGATATTATAAAATGATGCCTATATTGTCTATATTGTACTTGTATTATACAATATTACATGATAACAGTACTGCATTAGCTTCAATTCCAAAATATCAACTATGCTCATCGAAGTCGCAATGTGAGCACATAATTCAGCCCATGGAGTCACATAGGACAAACACCAACCTGCCTTCATCAAAGTCCCATGTAAAACAGCAGGCTGCAGGGAAATGTTACGAGCCCACACCACATTGGAGGCTTAATTACTACTGTGTGTGTGTATGTGTGTGTGTGTGTGCTGTGTGTGTACTGTGTAGCCACAGTGTAGGGGCTTAGCACCAGTGAGGTTAGCCAGCATTTATCCCAATAAGAAGAGCTGTGGTGTCAGCCTGACTGCTGCCTCGAACTGCCCACCGGTTCTGTCCAATGTATTTCATTCAGCGACCACTACAGCAGTATGAGCATGATTTATAACATTTAAAACATAAAATATAATTATTTACTCAGTTTACACACTAGGTCTTGTCCACACATGACATTAGACAGAGTAGGAAAAGTTGTAAATAATAAAACCAGTACATGTTGGCTTAACTTCATGGCTTTCTGGGACTCTTGGACAGAACTGAGCCATCATTAATGTTATTAGTAACAACTGTGCTCTGCTGTGAATGATTTTAATTAAAGCTTTTATTAAGATAAAATTTTCAGGAAGGCTTCAAATATAAACTCGCTAAAGATGTCGCCAAACTGATCTTCCAATTAATGTCATGTTTCAAACTGACCAACCACAGGATGGTTTTTCTTCTACCAACTCCATAAAGCAATATTCAGAGTTGTATTGTGAATTTTGTTTTTGTTAAGGTGTGGCAGGACTCAGCCCAAAGCTAATTTTAGCCTTGTGTTATCTATGCAAATGAATGCAGGCGAATGAAGTATAAATATCTGATACCTGTTGACAGATAATGTTGTATTTGTATCTTTACTATACTGATATCTAATCCTAGCATCTTTTTCAACGATGTGTTATAATATAAAATACATCCAATTATTTTCTTGACCTGAAAAGCACACAGAGCAGGTGGATGTACCTTCCCTGCAGTCTTCCTTTCTGACCTGGATATTTGGCAGCTGAACAGAATAAACTTGGCTGAAATGTTTCTGAAGTGTGTGTTTATTCGACCCAAACATCCATACAGCACCACCTGTATGGACATAAGCCAACAACCTTCATGCCAACAACAAGTCTGTGCAGTGAACTGACAGCTGAAAACTCAACTTCCTGTTATTTTTCTGCATTTCTGTCCATACACTGATCCATCAGTCACTAAAGTCAAAACACTCAACTCATACCAACATGTCTTCACCTCAATTAGCAGGCCACAGGGCAAAGGGAAGGCAAACCTTGGCTTCGGGTCACATCTTGTTGCCATCGTTAGCAGATGAAGAGTCCAGAAAATGGATTGCTTGTGCTGAGAATCGTTTGTCAAACCCAATCATACTAATTAATCACAATGAAAGGTCCAGTATGTAGCATTAGCTTGTTTTCATTAGTGTATAATCAACTGAAAATAAGAATCGATGTCTTAAAATGAGTGAGAGCGGGTCCTCTTCCACGGAATCCGCCATTTTTCTACAGTAGCCCAGAACAGACAAACCAAACACTGATCTAGTTCGGGCCTTTTGCTTTTTATGTGAATTTCACTGCACGCCTTCCTACATGCTTGAAAGGAGAGGGTGAGGCGTGGGAGAGTATTCATTTGATTGCAATCAGCAACTTCACTGCTAGGTTCCACTAAATCCTACACACTGGACCTTTTAATTAACGTTGAAAACATTATGTATACAGCATGTAGGATCCAATGACAGACCATGGCAAAAATTGATTAGTAGTCAGTAGTTTATAATCACCTGAAAATTAGAATTGCTGTCTTTGATACCTTTATATCGATGGAGGGAGAGGCTTGTCTTTCATGTTGACTCACCATGTTTTCACAGTGGCCTTGACAGGACCAAGCAAACACTGTCCCTATGTTGGGTCTTTCATGTTTTGCGACCACTGTAGTTTCTCCTATGTTTAGAAGGGGAGGGTGAGACAAGGGGTATTCAGTTGGTTGCAATCTGCAACCTCACCACTAGGTGCCCCTAAATCCTACACTCTGGTGCTTAATTTATTCAAAAGCACTTACTCTATACCAGACGGAGCACAGACATTAAAATATCAGTCCTGACACACACACACACACCCTCAAATATGATCTTTGCTAACACATTCATGCATACACACCAGTACTTTTCCTTTCTCCTCTCACTCCATTTTACCTCCGACACATTGTCAAGCACAAACTGCACGTGTGTAAACACACATATCATCATTCCTGACAGCGAACACACACGGCGAAGCAGGCACACACACACACACACACACACCCTGGAGGCTCATACCTTGTGACACACATTATTTAGAGCCAGCCTTACTGCAACGCTCTCACAACTGCTTGCCAAAGGATAATCATATATGTGTGTTTGTGGGTGGGGGAAATTGCTCACTAGCTAGTAGTTAACCAGGAGGTCCTAAACCAGTACTGATGTTAGTGATTCTCTTGGTCATTTTAAAATGTTATACAGTGACTTAAAACATTGAGCTTTGGGTCTCGGGTTGGGTTGGGTTCTATACTCAAGAAAAGGGATTTAATCATGCATTCAATCCCCATTTTAGAAGCAGATAGGTGCTTTTTGAAGGTGATGAGGTTCACTTAGACCAATGTGTTCCTGCTGACGATAGAGCAGTGTGATGTGTGTTGACTTCATCTTTCTTCGTGAATCACTTGGAAATGCGCAAAGCCACGGGGCTGCACAAGAACTCGATCTGAAGTATGTTGTAATGATTTCCGGCTGTCTTCCTCCTAAAGAACAAGTCGCGAGGAAGAGTCAGCAGGTTCACACCGTTAGGACCAGCTATACACACACAGAAAACAGCCTGGGAAACAGTATTGATCAGACCTCTCTACATGTGACCTGTAGCAGCATTAACAGGCAAGTCTACGATCATCCATCCCTATTAGTCACTGATCATTATCCCCTGTGGTGAAGGGGCTCAACATGTCTCTGAGCTGATAAGATACCTCAACACAAACCCTGTTAATAGTCTGATCTTGCTGTGCAGATAGCCATAAATAAAAGATAAAGTGTGATTATATTTAGAATTGAAAGAATGCAGACCAGCCTGGTTATACCACTGAAATCGTCTCTCAGGGCGTGTTCATGCCAAGCCTGTTGTGAGAGGTTTATTTAAACCTGAGTGCACCACTCCTGTGGTTGGACGAGGTAAACAATGTCAAACACAGGTGGCATGGAACAATCAAGCTGAGCTGCCTATAAACCTGGAGAGCATGATCTGAATCAAGGGCTGAGATATTATCCAAAAACCTCACAGGGTCGAGGAGGATTTCGATAGCCAGGACAAATTACCTTGGGTTACGAGATGGATCCAAGAAAGTAAACCCAGACTCAAGAAATTAAAATTAAAATGGATCAAGAACCTATAATATAAACTAGAAGCCTCAGATTTGAAAGATTCTGGTAGTAGAGCAGTGGGTCGGGATGTAACGATCTATCCATCTGAAGCCATACATTGATGATCAATGATCCAACATGATCAATGCAAAGGGAAAACATTGAACTGCATCATCGTCTTTAAGATACATTAATTCAGATCTAAAGGTACAGTGGGTAACATTTAGACTGATCTATTGGTAGAAATGTGCCACTATGAATCGTGTTTTCGTTACCGTAGAAGAGTCCTTTACATATGTACAAAGGGTGCAGGGCCTCTTAAATGGGGTCTGCCATGTTGAACCACCATGTTCCAGAATAGAGGAAGCAAACACTGGCTCTAGAGAAGTCCTTTCAAAAAAAAATTCTCCTATTAAATAGAAGAGGAGGTAAGGAGTATTGAGTCTGCTAGATGTCTAAATGTAGAAATCCTACACACTGGACCTTTTTAAAAGTTCAATGTTTATCCATTTGTCACACAAGTGCTCTTATTAATACAAGGCTATGCTGTGGTAGATGCCAAAATCTGAGAGATTTCAAGGATTATAAGTGTGGGACAAGATTTGGAATTTGGTCAGAGGACCAGAAAGTTCATTCCCTTCCTCTAAACTGAACCTAATACAAGGAAACAATTCTAAAACACATTCCCTGACCTAACGAAGTGATCAATCACCAAAGAGGACTGCCAAAGTTCCTTAAACATTCGTGTAACTTCTGTTTACAGAACCTGCATCACTTGTAACTGAACCCAATTACAGCAAAAAGAGCTTTTGTAATAAAGAAACCACCAGTGAACCACCACTGTGTCAGACAATCTCTCTATACAGGCTGATGCCCACACCGCTTAAAATTAAACTCACGCCAGGCAGCTATATTCAAATCACACACACACACACACACACACACACAAACACCACCTGATACTGTTTATCAGGAGCAACTCGTCCCCACATGTGGAGACCAGCTGTCATCACTCACAGGTACAGATCTGAAATAAATTTCCGCTCATGTCCGCTCACACATTCAGCCAACATTCTTCGAATGTTTACAGGCCATTTAAAAAAATGTAAAAAACATCACAGAGGGGGTAACCTCCCAGACAAACCATGTTTGTTTGTTTGTCTGTTTGGCTTGCAGTTTACAGCCATGTGTTAATGAATTTCTCCTGTCTCGACTCCCAGACGAACTGCAGCACTCTCATTAACGGCTCCGGCAGTGCTGCAGGACATCGACGGGTCTCCTCGTTAAGACCAACGTCAATCCAAGCTTCCCGTTTTGAGAGGCCGGATTGATTAGTGGGATCCAGTCTCAGTCCTCAGTGATATCTTGTTTTTGGTTTGGATAAGATTAAATGCAAAAGTAAAGTCCTTGAATTTCTTAATTTGTAAATAAGATGGGCGATTTCTTGTTCCCTAAACTGTCTGCTCCGTCAGCTTCACTTGTATGCTATTCCAAGATGTGTTATCCCACTGTAGTCTTGTATAAAAGGAAAAAGGGGTTAGCTGAGTCCATTATCATTGTGGTATAGGGGTTTGTTTGTATGTCTTTCAACCAATCACAGCAGTGATGTACTTGCAAAAGAGTACTGGAGGGGAGGGGGCTTGTTCTGGTGGGTAACATTTAGACTGATCTATTAGCAGAATATGGAAGACATTAGTGTATGAATCATTGTGGGGGTTTTTTAGAGTAAGTGCTTTCTATCTACAAAGGAAGCAGGTCCTCTCACATGGGGTCTGCCATGTTTCCATCAAACACTGGCTCTAGAAAGGTCCTTTCACAGTTTTTGTTCGCTCTACAGCCTCCTATACACGTGTCATGGGAGAGTGAGGGGTATTCAGTTGGTTGCAAACCCACTGCTAGATGCCACCAAGTCCTAGACACTGGACTTTGAAAAGTTGAATGTTTATCCATTTGTCACAGAATTCCTCTCATTAATACACGTTTATACAGTGGTAGATGCCAGATTTGAGTGTTTTTTAAGCATGTTAAGTATAAATACTGTATTTAAAACGTGGATGTTGATGAGATTTCAAGAGTTAAAGAGTTTCCCGTTCAAATTCTGACTCAAAGCGACATTTTCACCTTGTATAAATCTCTATTTCTCTTCTCAGTGTCCTTTTTAAAAAGTGGAACTCTACAACAGTGTTGTATTTTGGTTGCAGCGTTGCATGTGTTTATTTGCATAGGTAAAACCAAACAGTGCAGTGCTGTTTCCACCAGTCTTGACAGTACACACAGAAATGCTTCAAATAAAGACCTGCCTCCGGTTAACATTACATTTGTCCCATCCTCCTCAGAGACAAAGCCAGGTGTGACAGCAGCCCGCCAGGAGTCAGGCCTGCTGTACACAAACAGCCATGCCTCTTTTAAAGGCAGTGAGTGACTGCAGAGCAACATGATGGGAAAGAAGGGACCAAAGCCCAACTGTGGGCGTCTCTACATCCTAATTAGCCCGCATGACATTCATTTTTGTAACATCAGACAACCTCAGTGTTGGCAGCATCACATATGTGGGGGCACCCTGATGATGCTGCACGCCTTCATCAGCACATACAGGATGGCAACATAAATATTTAAATGCAGACACATTTTACAGTGTGTGAATGAGGACTCTGTACTGATCAGCACAGATCCACTGGAAGCCCTATATGAATATTAAAAGTATGTTATTGAACCCAGTGCACAAGCAAACCCAGGACATCCCACAATAAACAGGCTCTTACCAGTGCTGCTCATGGTACCAGTCGGACGTCTTCTCCAGTCAGATGATGCACATTAAATAAGCCACTATCCACATTGACAGTACATGGATGATGCCAGCAGCCGCAGAGCGCACGAACCTCGGTGTCACCCGGCGGGATGAATGCAGGGAAATGTTCTCACGGGGGGAGTGTAGTGCTGGAGCACAGAGCACAGAGTGTGTGTGTGTGTGTGTGTGTGTGAGGCCGCAGAGATCTCAACACAAACAGCCGCAACCGAGAGGACAATGTCCTGCGTGTGCACTGCAGGGCTGCGCCGCCTCACTATACGGCAGACAGACAGTGCAGGTTGGGTGTGGGCGCACGGTGGAGATACGCGATGAGGGTCAAGCCAGATGGAGGAGTGGCGAGGGTTTCCGGTGTGACATTTCAAAATAAAAGCCTTTGTGAAAGATGTTATGTAATGTTTGAGTGAGTCAATCAGAAATGGACGTTATAAATTACAGTCAGAACACCAAGTTATACTGAAATGTAACCTGTTTAAGACCATGGTACGTGAAGTAAAAATATTTAAAAAGATGAATATGTCTTTGGAATTCTGAATTTTAATTGAATTTAAAATTGAACATTACATTAAACATCAAACAAAGTTCAATAATAATAACTGATATAGAGCACAGCACATGTCACAGAAAGCAAACTTTTAAAAAAGATGTGGCCTGGTTAATGTGCCTCGAAGTTTGTTCACTTCATGGGTTTTAATTGACTTTAATTTTTTTATTGTTACAGTTTTTAGTTCTTGCTGAATTGTTCATCTGTTTCTATACACTGGTTCACAAACATTATTTTCTTATTGGCTTTTATTTATAATATTTTATCATTGCATGGACACATCTATCGATTTTAGCAAAATTCTATTCATCGATGCATGAAAGGTGAGGGGTATATGTATGGAAATAAATAGTTTAACTTCATGCCCAAAGACATCAAATTCTGATTAAACATAATTTTATTTTGGAAAGTCTAAAATATGTGCACTAAATAAATATATGGAATATAAATTACAGTGAGAAGTACTGCATAGCCTAAAATGGAGGTTAACTAGTGAAAGATCCATAAAAGCTGCTGAGTCATGATTTAATTTGTCGAATGAACTGAAACTATATTTTAACACAGGGCTGTTTTGCAAACAGTAATAGGTAATGATGTAAAACCTGAATTTGTTTGTGTTGTCCACAGAGGAAGTGGGGGAGAGAAGGATGTTAGCCAAGCTGACATCCATCATGGACAACACCTCTCACCTCCTACATGACACTGTGGGGTCCCTCAGCAGCAGACTGAGACACCCACGGTGTAAGAAGGAGAGGTTCCACAGGTCTTTCATCCCTTCTGCGGTCAGACTTTACAGCACCTGCACCACCTGATCATGTCGTAGTTTTCCATGCTGTAGTTTTTTTCTGTTCCAGTTACCACCACTACTCATTACAGCTTTTATATTTCTTTCTTTTTTTTCTTTAATCGGTATTTATATTTTTTTTCTTTAATCTGTATTTATATTTCACTATCCGATTACATGTGCAATATTATTTATATCATGCCACTTACCGTGATACCATGCCACTTAACTTTGCAATATTATTTATATCATTCCACTACTTTTGAAATTTTTTACCTTAGTACTTGTTTTGAACCTCTGTACAATTGTTTTTTGCCCTTTTATTTGATTCTACTTCTGTAGTGTATATTACACTTTCTGCTGCTGTAACAAGTGAATTTCCCAGTTGTGGGATACATAAAGTATAATCTAATCTATTTGTCCAACAAATTAGCAACTAAGCAATAATGCATATTGACTGATGTACAGTAAACTGAAGATTTTGTTTCCTGGTTTGTAAACCAGGCTTTACAACATCATTTTAAAAAATGATGCTTTCATGATCTAATTCATATAACTGCAATAATTAATGTACAATCACAGATGTAAAAAAAAAAAAAAGAAGAAAAGAAATTAAAGCCAAACATTTAGACAGAGATTTAAGGTCAGTGTCAGTTCAATGAGGGAGGTGTGTTTTGTTCTGTACACACACCATGTTTACATGCACGCCCCGACTCCATCGCAACATTCATGCTTTTACTTTGAAGGACACAACAAGACGCTTGCCGTCTCATGTTAGGTAACAGAGGGCGTCCTGTCTGTGCTCCGCTTCAGCATCCAGCAGACTGTTCCCGAGCTGAGCTGAGCTGAGCATCCCCGGGCTGATAGCGCCACTGCGCTTGTAAGCGTTACCATACGTGGGAATTGTAGTTTTTGAAGAAAGAAAGCATCAATGATAATGGGCGGTGTGAGGCTGAGTTTGGACTACAATCCCGTTCAGCGTAAACACACTGCACTGCGAGAGGGAGACAGAAGTGTGTTTGAGCTTCAGTCCTCTTTGTGTTTGGAACGCATGACTGAAATGATTACCGCAAATAACATGAATAAATAATACACAGAAATACAGAACAGAGCCACACGAAGCAGTTTACCAACTGAAGACATTTTCTGTTTGTTATATGAGAATATTTTATGTAAGATCTGACATAAACCCACGCGGTTTGTTTCTTTTATTATTATTATTATTATTATTATTATTATTATTATTATTATTATTATTAGTATTATTATTAAATGAAATGTTTCAACAAATAAAGACATAATCCAGCACCATAAGTTACATTGTTATGGACACACGCGTCATTTAAATTGATTTAAGATACATAAGTCATAACAAAATGAGATAATATCTAACAAATTCCTGTTGTATATCTGCATATTTATAGCATTCTGTGAATATAGTGTGAAACCCACTTGGCAATAAATCTGATTCTGACTGTACGTGTAGAAATGTTTACAGAAAGAAATAATGGGAAAAAAATAGAAAATACAATATTTTGTATGTAAAATCTTATCTCAGGTTCTATTATTATTTCTTATTAGTTATGATATGTTCACGGTCCCTCTCTGTTTGTGTAAATGCCTCTTCTATTTAAATGTGTGTTTATACATTTAAATGAATAAAACACAAAGAGTTATGAATGTATTCAACTTTAGCTGTGACGTCATTGTCCCTAAGTACAAAATAATTGCTAATTTGGATAAAAATGAAGCCGTAAGTATCAAATTAATCGGTAAATAAATTGTAAACATATATCGTGTTTTGGTTTGTGGTCAACGAGCTTTTACTGCGACACCATCCCCGTGACGTCAAACCTGCGCGACTGGAAGCAAGCAGCATGGTATCCAGTTGTCCGGCTGAACTGTCGTGTTAAGAAGTCCCAGTCGAGGTTCATTAAGTTTTTCTACCTTAACAACAACATGGACACGAGCGAGGCGAACGACGACACTTTGGGAATAGAGGTCATTCTTCCAGACGGCGGCAAACCGGCGCCATGTTGTCCGCACGGTGAGTGAATGCGTAACACCAAACTGCGTTAGGAAAACTTCAATTTCTGACTGTTTATTCGGTTTATTTAGTTACACTGTGCTTAAACTTCGAACATTATGACATTACATGAATGTGTAATATGTTTTAATAAATTCGGCTTATAACCAGAATATAAAACAGCTCATATAACAGTAAAATGTGAACTAAAATGAGTTAGACAGGCAGCAGTAGCTCACTTGGCTTGGGACATTTGCATGTGAACCATGTGTACATAAACGTGTGTGTGTGTGTGTGTGTGTGTGTGTGTGTGTGTGTGTGTGTGTGTGTCTTCTAGATATTTTGAAAGAGCTATGTACCTTATTTGGTTATGTTGCAACTAAACACACCGCCACTTTAGTGGTGAATGTTTGTGTGACATTTTTTTGTTACTTAAAGAATGTCCTTTGTCTGTGTCCTGACAGGTCCAACCTTGCTGTTCGAGAAAGTTGGCAAAGGAGGAGAGAAAGGCCGGAGGTTCTACGCCTGCTCCGCCTGCAGGGACAGAAAAGACTGCAAGTTTTTCCAGTGGGAGGATGAGAAGGTAAGCAGTGTGGATCGTCACGTAGAACAGAAACACGTACGACACGCTGATGTTTCATTGTGAATTTGTTCTGAAGGTGTCGGAGGCCAGAGTTTTGGCCAGAGAGGCAGAGAACCAGTCAAAGAGACCTCCGTTCACACAGCAGGAGTACTGTAAGAGGTGAGGAAGACAGCTGCACTCCTGTTCTCTGAATTTTGTGACGTCAAAGTGACACTTTCTGAAAGGTCTGTCATCTGCCCCTCAGGTTCCGAAAGTTCGCCTCCCTCCCTCTGGATGAGAAGAAGTTCTGTCAGGATTGTCAGATTCTGCTCCTTCCGGCGGAGCGCGAGGCTCACTCCTCTCACAGATCCACGGCTGTCACCGCAGCTCAGCTGAGGAGGCCCAGCGCAATGCTCCGTCCTCTGGACAACAAGAAGAGCAACGCCCAGTACCTGTTCACCGACCGCAGCTCCCACTTCCTGCTGGACACCCTGGCCGCTCTGGGATACAAGAGGGTGCTGTGTGTGGGCACGCCCAGGTGAGGGACATGTGTGCTCACCCAAATCACCTCCATTTTCCACCTAACTAACACTATTGTTTGTGTTTTTAGTTTTTGAGTTGAAGATTCATGTGTGTTGCTTAAAGAATTAAAAAATAAGTGAATCTTGGTGGTCTAGTGGACAAAGGTGCACACCATTATAACTTCAGCATCCCTGGTTTGAGTCCTGCAAACTATTCAATGAAGGAAAAGACAAAAACCTCAAATGCAAACTGGGTTTTCTAGAAGTAATGTGTCAGTTACTCTCAATAATCGATATTTGACTGTTTGTTTTTTAAAGGAATTAATTTCCACTGAGAAAATAGTCCCTAAAGCAGACTTTGGTGTTTGTTTGGTAAGCTGGTGTCAAACTTGCCAATGAAATTCAATACTGATTGATTAACTGACAGTTAAGACGCAAACTACTATCGAATTCATACAACTCAATGTCATTTTAATGGGAGTAATGTCCTGTTTAATAAAGAATATTTCATTATTGTGATAATTGATATAAGTGCTGGTATTTTCGTGACACATCAGAAAGAGTTCAAACACACTACTACACGGCTTTCCTCTGCAGTAGCAGACCTAACAGCAGCAGCTTCAATATATCTGCAGTCTACGAGGAGAAAACAAAGACTGACTTAGTTTTTTTTATTTTTTTTTTTAAGAGCGACACAATGTCGAGTAAAATTGAAAACTAGGTGGTGGTAAGATCATGGTTTGGATTCAAATAAGTTGAAGGGACCTGAACCGGCAGAATGCCCTCAAAGCAACAGAAACATGGTGTATAAACGTTGTGTTAGTTTCACATATCAAAGGTTACAATTCTGACACTACTGTCCCAATGACTTCCTGTTTGTCAGCTCTTGGTGTGTTCATAAAATAGTGTATGTAACATGAAAGGGACTAAGACACAACAATATGATATGTTTTTTTTTTATTGATCTGAACCAACTAAACTAAAGTACAGGTTCCAAAGCAATCCATGAAATCGTGAGAAGGGCCTTTTAAGAGGCTCTAAAGCTAAAGACAGACAAAACCGTTGACCGTCACAAAAAGATGAAATGACTGCAACACAGATTTTAATGATGAATAAATGTTGCTGTTGGTGTCAGACTGCAGGAGCTGATCAAGCTGCGGAACCTGGAGCAAAGCCATGAGCCGATGAAGAGTCTCCTGCTGGACATCGACTTCAGGTAAGTCCGAGTCATTTGTGTACCGTGAAGTATTCTACTGTACAGCTGCTCTCAGGTAACGGTGTATGTACATGGACGGAACACACCGAGTCTCACGGAGTGTTGAGATAACAGAGCTCCACGTGGTTTGGCCACATCTGGTTCTTCAGCGGTTTCAGGAAGCGCATGGCGGGGTACAGCGACTCAGTGAACTGGTGATGAGCCCTGTCGAACACCGGTGTCATGGCAGCAGAGAACTTCTGCAGGACGACCATGGTGTCCGCATCGTAAAACATCAGCTGGCCCTTGTCATAGTTCACCCACACTCCGATCTTCCTCGGTGCCGTTTGCCCGACGCCCTGGCACTCTACGTTCCGGTCGTTGTGCCAAGCGGAAAGTCGGCCGTTGCGGAGCTCCACGCACCACGAGTTCCTGTTTCGGCCCAGTTTGGCACCCTTGTCCTTGCCTTTCCTCTCCAGGCTGGCGTACGCCACGCCCACGGCCCATGCTGAGCTGCAGCGTACGTCCACTTCCCAGTAACTCTGAGCTGCCGCGACAGGAGAGCAGCACAAAGCGCAGCACACCTTGTCGAACTGGAGAGGATGCTCCGGAGCCGAAGAGGCAGTGCCAGAGAAGGACATGCCCCGCCCCTCTGAGGTCACTGCGATCTGGCTATGGCAGGTCTGCTTGTCAATGACCATGGGGGACGAATCTGGAACCAAACAGGATATTCGATATATTCTTGCATCAGAGATGAGACCTGGGGTCGTGTGGTGACCTAACGTACCTAACAGCAGAGTCTTCCTCTGCAGCTGAGCCCTCAGCTGCTTGGAAATGGAGGCTAAAGTTTTCAGGAGCCTTTGGAATCTCTCTTCATTCAGTCGGATCTCCTTCTCAGAGGCGTCTGGCTTCTTAGGACTGCAAGAGAGATCACAGATTATAACAACAGAGAGGCGTTGAGTGGAGCTGTACATGAGAGGGAGCTCGAAGTGTTTTACCTCACGTTCTTAGACTGGCCCTTGAGACAAGACACAAACAGAAATACTCATTAAAACACCAGAAGATCTCTTTACGACATATTTCTAAAGAGTGTTGAAGAGTCAGACCTTCCCGTCTTCCTCTGCTGCAGCGGTCTTGCTCAGCGCTCTCTGGGTGCTGCTGATGTTCTTAGTGAGCTGCTCCTGGTGTTGAGTCCACTTCTTCAGAACCTGGTCCAGTCTGGTCCTGGTCTTTCTCAGGTCCAGCTCCAGAGAGTCCAGGACGGCCTGCTCGTCCTGGTTCAGGACATGCCGCATGCTCTCAAAGCGCTCCCGAACCTGCTGCTTCATCACCTCCGTGCTCCTCTTCAGGGAAGAACATGGACAACATGAGGGGCCACATGAAGAGAGTGTGTGTGTGTGTGTGTGTGTGTGTGTGTGTGTGTGTGTGTGTTAAATGTGTTTTCGTACTTACAGAGAGGTCTGCCTTGCGTTTCTTCAGTGACTGGATGTGAGCCTCAGTCCTGGATCTCTCCGCCTGCAGCTCCTCCACACATCTGGTTAGCTGCTCCTGCAGAGTTACAACCAGGCTGTGACTCATCAGTGTATCACCAAGATGAGTTTTAGTACTACCAACAATTATAGATTTTTTTTTTTGGCTTATGAAAAAAAAAAAAAACTTCATAAGCCAATCCAAAAACAGTGAAGACATAAATCACAGTTGCCTTGAACCGGATTTAACTTGTCTTTTTTTTCCGTCCAACAGTCCAAAACCCAAAAATCCTTAGTTTACAGCCAAAAAAAGCAGCTGATCCTGGAAACGGAGTTCATGTTATGGATTTATTTGACCTATTTGGCCTATTTTTAAAAACTCACCAGTTATCAAAATTTTTGATGGCATCAATCAAGATTATTTTTGTTATTGATGAATCTGATGATTATTTTGTCCAAAATTAAAGCTAAAGAGAATTAACACCAACAGTTCATCGATCTCATTGATCACTCAATCACTCATCATCACATTCAGTACATAAAGCATCAAGTCTTTCAAAGCCGTAAAAATAACCCTGCTCCGTCACTCTCGTGTTTACCTGCGAGGGCTGTCCAGCGTCTGCGATCTTCCTCTGTAGTTTCGGAGAACGTGGGAAAGGTTGGATAGGCTTGTCAGTGCTGGATTCCAGCGGCATGAAGCTCAGCCTGTCCTGCAGTATGCTGTCTGAGCCTGCAGAGGGCAGCACGGGACCATTCTGTGCTGACAGAGTCTCAGCTGAACGTCCATTCCCAACAGACAAAGCCTCTTTTTCAGCCATTTCTGACGACTGAACAGAACAAACGCACATGAAACCTCAACCTGAGATGTTTTTGAACTGTTTTACAGCATTTTCTGTGTATTTGCTTCAGCTGTGGAGCGACCAGTTCTTCAGGTTTCTGAAAACGTGTCTGTCCTGAATCAGTGCCAAGCTTTTTACAAAACCCTTTTCATGACCTGCTCTCATTTTCTCTCCACATAAAAAATAAAAACATGAAAACACTGAAGAACAAAGTTTCACAGCTGTGTATGTTTAGCATTCAAAAGAAGGACATGTTGCATAATGCCAGGTTTCCTTCAGTCATAGTTCTATAACGTGGAATCAAACTTTAGACTTCTACGTGCTCACACAGACCTATATTCATAATAAAGACTAAAATCCAGACTAAAGTGAGTCTCTTTAGCTTCATTAATCAGGTTTTTCAGACGTTCTTACCTGCAGTCTCTTTGCACTGCGTCTCTGCCGCTTGTTTCTGTAAAGAATGTGCAGAGGGCGTGTCCCCATGTTACAAGCTTGAGCCTGCAGCCCACACACTCAGAGACCTTATCGTTACCTGGATACACACCTCAGGATCTGCGGCGTGTTTGCTAACTTTGTGTCTACTCACAGTTGATAAGTTTAAACTTGTTCTTGTTGTCGAGTTGGGATTAGAAAAAAGAAACCATCTGTCAGTGTGGTGAAAGTCGAATAACCTGATTTCTTTTGTCCCAATGTTTCAGATACGCTCAGTTCTACAGCCGGGATGAATTCTGTCACTACAACATGTTTAACCATCACTTCTTTGATGGGGAGGTAAGAGTTAAAACACTTGTGTGTTTCATGTGTCAGGTTTCCATTCAGCACAATAAAACTTGTCTCTTGTCAGGCTTCCAGCGCCATCCTGCAGGCCTTCCTCACAGAGGCCGATGGAGAGAAGGTGGTGATGGTGGCTGACCCTCCATTCGGCGGTCTGGTGAAGCCTCTGGCCAATAGTTTCTCGTTGATCTCACAGACATGGGGGAAGCTGCAGAGTTCTGGTCCGTGTCACGGTGGAGTTTGAGGGATTTTTCTACTAAAAGTCAACTTAGAAACAGTAAAACCAGTACAGCAATAACAATACTACTGTAATAATACCAGGTAGGGGGTCGCTAACAGGCCGTAAACACAACATTGACATATTATCGGAGTATAAAGTTGATGTTGCAGTAATGTGTTAGGCAAACAGTTGCTGTTTTACACATCCAGCAGACACAGAGAAAGCTTAGCATTAATTTAGATTCGTGTTTGTGTCCACCTGATGATCCCAAGTCCAGTGTTTACTCTCTTTTAGCTCTGTTTTTGGTCTCCACCAACTCCTGAGAACACTAGCTGTCTCTTTAGCTGCTAAATGTTTCACTATTTTCACCGGCTAGTTGCTAGTTTTGGGAATCAAAACAGTAACAATGTAGACCATTTAAAAAAAAAAAAAAAAAACCAAACAAGCTAAAAGAGGCTAAAATGCTCTGTAGAGATGCATTAGGTAATAATCCTCTGTTTCATCACAGTCATTTGAATCACTGTCCAGATACTTATTGTTGACTCATTGATGTTCATTGGTGCAGCTTTAACCACTCATGCAAAAAAAATGCAAAATGTATTTTTATGAATCTGCCACTTCCTGTCCAGTGTTCAAAGCTAACATTGACGTGTTTTTGTGTGCAGACAACAGTAACTCGGACATGCCCATGATGTGGATCTTCCCATATTTCTTTGAGCCTCGCATCTTAGAATGTTTCCCATCATTCACCATGCTGGACTACCAGGTATACCCACAGTGCATCACATACATAATCAGCTATAGAGATTAGCTGTGAGGAGAAGCTGTTTGGGATGTTGTTGTGTATCTGGAGGAACTTGTTGTGAAGTGATTTCGGAAACATCCATCGATGGTGTCATTAATTAGCGTTTCCTACTATGACAGATCAAACTGTGTGATGTGATAAAGGTTTGAATCTGATCCACCTGGATCCTCATGCCAGTTCTAAATTCACTGTTTAACTTAAAAACCTTTTGTGGTTAAAAAAACATGCAGTCCAGCAGTGATGGTCTGTCACTGGACTATAAAGTCACCACAGTTCATGCTGCTTCTTTCTTTTTGCAGACTCTAAATGAAACATTGAAGTCAATATTTGGTTTGTTTTCAACCAGGTGGACTATGACAACCATCCTCTGTACAAACACGGGAAGACAGGCAGGAAGCAGTCTCCAGTCAGACTCTTCACTAATATCTCACCCCGAGACGTCGTTCTGCCCAAAGAGGAGGGCTACAGGTATCAACACTTTAATCTGTCAGCTCTGTCTGACACATCCGATGATCTAATCCAATCACTGATATCAGAATGGACTGATAAATAACACCAGCACGGAAATGTTTTTGTTTAAAAGCTTCAAAAGGGCCCAAAAATTTAAATCATCCCTAATTTCCAGTTAATTCCCATGGAAAGTTTCTGGAAAGTTCCTGATCACCAAAAAATGTAAAACAGAGTCGCTGTTACATAGCGTGTCCACTAGAGGGCAGTGATTGTAAAACTTCATTCCTTGATCACACTTCTAATATTAAAATGGTGTTAGGGTTAGCAGTTTTGTATCATTGTTCCTTACTGTATCATACAGCATCATTAGTGTCACTTAAAATACCAAAATGATATCTTTTTGATAACTTTACTTTTTAATTGTAACAGGTATGTGATTAGGAGGAACTCAAACTATTGTAGTTTGATACTTTAAGAACCATGCAGTGACCATGTCATGTCTCTTCTTGCTCTTAGGTTTTGCTCTGTATGTCAGAGATTCGTCTGGTCCCTCAACAGGCACTGTACTAAATGCAACGTCTGCCCATCCAAGGTATCAAACAACTGTATGCATTATTTTAATAACTCTAATCAAGACACACATTACAACTTCTGTTTTTCTTTGTGTCTTCAGGATGGCCGAGAATGGAAACACTGCTCAGTGTGTGAGAAATGTGTCAAACCATGTACGTAAATGTCTACATTAAAGCCACATTCAGTCATATGACATGCAGTGATACATGTCAAGACCGACAGAAGTCTTTACATCACTACTTCACCTTTTCTCTCAATGAGTTTATTGAACTTGTCCCCCCCCCTTCAGCGTGGAGACACTGCCAGTCCTGCAGCCGCTGTGCCCTCCCAGACCACCTGTGTGGGCTGACTGAAGGAAAGGAGGGCTGCTTCAACTGTGGCAGCCTGAAGCACAAACGCAAAGCCTGCCCCGTCAAAGACACACACAGGGTCAGCAGGTGAGTTCAGAAAACCATCCCTGTCGTGGGTTGAATCCTTTCACTCCGTCACTCTGTTCAACATCTGTCTGAACTCGTTCTTCAGTGTCTGTTGTGATCGTGCTTGTCTGTTCTGCCCCTCCAGGCATCGGCCCGGTGCTAAGAGTGGAGCAAAAAATGTATCTCATCGTCACGTCTTCAAGGCTAAAGGCAAGAGGAAGTCAGGAGCAGCTCGCAGAGCGAAGAAGATGGCTGCTCTATCCGTGTGACCTCCACGTTCATGCAGTATTTTGTCAGCTGTGCAATCTTAAGGAAAGAGGTTCAACTCAAAGGACTGTTCTTAAAAGTGTTGACAGTTGTAGAATAATAAAAGTAATATGAAAAGACTATTTGCCTCATATCATTTATTGAAATGCATAAACACCAAATGTAATAACAATTTAACTTTAATGTAAGTTAATGTCTGTATACTGGCCCGGCCCCTCTGTCAAATTTTAGAACCCAATGTGGCCCACAAGTCAAAAAGTTTGCCCACCCCTGGGCTAAAGCATCGTAAAATGATAGCTGATGGAGTTTTATCACCCCAAGTTTTATGTTTTGGTTCAATCTTCTATTGCTCAGGTGAGAGGTTTTCAGCAAAGAAGCTGATAAACTCTGCACGCAACAGCAAACAGCAGTCAGAGCATCTGTCTGGTGAACATAGCGTAGCATTTAGCCGCTCAATCTCAGGAATAAGTGACTGTTCCTCTGACAGGTGATTCAATGACATGGTAAAACTCTGAATCCGATCTCTGAAATGGGTGATCGGGCACTTACATTAAATGCATCTTCAATGCATGGTGGGCAGACAGTACACTATACACCTTAGTAATTACACCTTTAAAGTATGTGTAATGTCAAAATAAATTTGTGTTCTGAGTTCGTCAGACCAAAGAAGAAAGTGTTATTAACCACCCAGCCAAATTTGAATGATCAAAAATATCAACAAGTTTATTAAATTACGTGTCAAAATCAGGTAAAAATGATTCTTAGCTCCAGGACTGTCGTGGTGTGTCCAATGAATGTGCCAAAACCACTCCCACTTGGCGGAGCAGAGCACAATATGCAAATTTTATGTTAATGATTACCGCGTGACGCCACACGATCTCGTTTTAGGACTGTAACAAGCACAGTATGGATGGTACAGCTAGCAGTATTATTGGTATTATTCAGACCTAAATTTTTGAGCCACCAGAACCATAATCTGACTCGGAGTCAGAGGGCATTGACCAACCCCTGGATCAAATCTGTTCATCCCAATTTCATTTAACAGAATGGTAAGTTTTTCTTCCTCCCATTTATGCTAGTTAGCAACCTGTATTATTGATTAGCATTACCTAGCCAATGTAAGTTATGCTATTCATAATCAGCAGCTACCTCCACACTCCAACTGTTTATTTTTTTACTTGTTATGCATCCCACTAGCATTTTGCTAATTAGCACCGCTGACTAACTTCTATACCGTTGCACTAGGTCAGGGGTCGGCAATTAGCGGCCCGCGGGCCAAAACTGGCCCGCCATCAATTATATCTGGCCCGCTAGATGACGTTGATTTATTTAAAAAAAAATTAAATTATACTTTTAAATCTTATGTTTTTGTCAAAAATACAACAATTCACAGATTTCACAACATTTATTGAAAAGTAGCTGATAATAGTAGCAGCAGCCAGAACATCTCGCAGCCTCTTTACTTACGCACAGGTTGGAACACTAATTGGCACGTGCGTGCACTGTAACTTGGAATAAAAGTGTCCTGTGGCCCTCATGCAACGTACAACGTGAAACAAATATGTTTCATTAAATAAAAAAAAATATAAAAAAAAACAAACAAGGTCGGCTCAAATATCAAATAGCCTAATTAAAAAATGCGAATGCACATCACGGCATGGGGAACATCTGGCTGCTCCTCTGAGCTTACTGTGCTGTTCCTGAATTAAGAAAATGCGCTTGTGCATATCCAGCCTCCAAGATTGAATTTTCTGTGTTTTGCCTCTGTCTCGAGAGCATATGCATTTTTGAATGCCATGCTTTGTCTCGTGGTGTCTTCTAATATTGTATCTTCAGACTGCAACAACCGTGTCGGCTTGGCATTAATAATGCAGGCTGGTCCTGTATTTGGATCAACTTTTCTTTCGTGCTTTGACAGCGTCATTTTGCATCGATAGCTAGCAATCTTCAGCTAATGATTTCCACAGCATCCAAAACCAAAAACTGGCGCTTGTATACGTAGTTACGGCAGGTTGCTAGGGTATGTGCCTGTTTATGACAGACTCCAGGAGATGCGCCAGTGGGTGTAACACAGCACATAGAAGCAAATTGATGTTTTAAATTAAATTAATGCATTTTTAAAGTTAATACGTTTATTTTTATAATAGAAAAATAGAAAAACTTTTTTTTCAGGAGGAAAGCCTGTCCATGGCCCACGATGGAATGTCAGAAAAAAATGTCCCGGGTCCAAATTTATTTTGCCGACCCTGCACTAGGGGTGCAGAGTTTGTTTTAATTTTTTGTTAATGAACCACCGCGTGACATCATCCGTCTCGTTTTAGGACCGCCCACAAAATCCTGGACTGAAAACTGGTGAAAAACTGTTTGAACATCTAATTCCACATTCCGTAACACATCGTTCAAAGTCTTTTCACGTTTTTTCAGCAAACTATTTTCCAACATATTTATTGGTTTTGTAGAAAACATGGATGCCTTTCACAGATTTAAATGTATTAACAGGTGTTAATATGAAATCACTATCAGAATCTGGGGGGGTTTTGGGAAATGGGGGGTTGTTCCAGCAAAAATCTCACACCTACATGTTAGTTCATGAAAATCTAAACGTTCTAACCTCTTGTCTATATATTGAAACATGGTTGTGAATGTTAGGGTTAGAACCTGAATTAGTATCACTGATAAACACCTGTGTTTCAAATGGCTGTGTAAAAAAAAGCAGCCATTGTTCCCCGTTCAAATATTTACATTACCTCTCTCTTAGTTACTGTTTTATGACGAAATATATTTTTATATTAACAACATTCTATAAGCTCCGCCCCTTTTCTTGAAGCTTTGATCTCTTTATGAGAGATTCCATTCCATACACAAGGGACACAAGCCCAGCACAAAACTGTAGTCTTTCGGTACGATTCATCTGACAGATCACGTTTAATCCTTTTTCAAAAATTGGAAAACATTCGGTAGACCTGGTCATCTTGTGTCTTGTGTTTGTGTGGGTACTTTGGTCACAAAGTCAATGCGGGCTCTTCTGGATCTCATCCTCCTCCGCCAACCAATCTAATAACTCAGACCTGTTTCACGAACAAATGACTTGAAGTTACCTGTGCCAACTCGCTGCCTTGTTGGACTCAACAGCTTGCCTCCCATGGACAGCATGAGCAATCCTCCAGTCAAGTCGCCGTTCCTCCTGTCAGGATGTCGCAAGTTGTGGAGGAAACAACAGGTTAACGAAATATGCGTGCTGCCAAGGTACTGCCAAGTTCACGTCCTCCATGAGACATGAACTGCTTCACCAGGGTTGTTCTTGATGGACTCAACAGCTTGCCTCCCATGGACAGCATGAGAAATCCTCCAAGTCAGTCGCCGTTCTCCTGTTCAGGATGTCGCAAGTGTGTGAGAAACACACAGGTTAACGAAAATGCGATACTGCCAAGGTACTGCCAAGTCACATCCTCCAATGCGGACATGAACTTGCTTCACCCGGTGTCGATGGACTCAGTTGCCTTCCCATGGACCGCCTGAGAATCCTCCAAGTCACAGACGCCGTTCCCCTGTTCAGGATGTCGTAACTTGTGAGGAAAACACAACAGGTTACACGAAATATGCTGCTGCCAAGGTACTGCCAGTCACGTCCTCCAATGAGACATGAACTTGCTTCACCCGGGTGTCTTGATGGACTCATTTGCCTTCCATGGACAACATAAGAAATTCCAAGTCAAGTCGCCGTTCCTCCTGTTCAGGATGTCGTAAGTTGTGAGGAACACACACAGGTTCAAGAAATATGCGATGCTGCCAAGGTACTGCCAAGTTCACATCCTCCAATGAATGACATGAACTTGCTTCCCCCGGGTGTCTTGATGGACTCCGTTGCCTTCCATGGACAACATAAGACATCCTCCAAGTCAATCGCTGTTCCTTCCTCAGGATGTCTTAAGTGTGAGGAAACCACAAACAGGTCAAGACAATATGCATGCTGCCCAAAGTATGCCAAGTTCCCGTCCATGTTCTCTGCACAGAGAGTTTCCACAAGCTGTTGCTTCCATGGCATTCAGCCGTATGTTGGGTGACCACTAGCCGTTGATTCAGTGTTATTTTCCACATTCAACATTTGGCCACATTGCAACCTTCTCCTGGATTTTCTGATAGTTTTCTTGTATACCCTGTTATCCTGCTCACTTTGGGATGCCCTTTGTGTCATTGCCGTCCTTTGTGCCAGCTTTCTCCACTGGCGTAGGCGGCGCCACATTGATCCTGTGTCAGAACATCCACCATCAAGGCGCGCACGCAAGCACCTTTAAACCCGTCCATCTTTGGTCGTTATTGGCTCAGCACTGTTACATATCCAGAACAAAAGTTTGATCCGATCATGTATCTTCTTTATACATGGATCAA